>NW_008688590.1:0-30066 GCF_000695815.1 Acanthisitta chloris | reverse complement strand
AGGCTGAGGGAGCTAGGGTTGTTTAGCTTGGAGAAGAGGAGTCTCAGGGGGGACCTTGTCACCCTCTACAACTCCCTGAAAGGAGGTTGTAGTGAAGTGGGGGTTCGTCTCCTCTCGCAGGCAACTAGCAGTAGGACAAGAGGGCACAGACTCAAGCTCTGCCAGGGGAGGTTTAGGTTAGATTTTTTATGGAGGGAGTTATCAGGCATTGGAATGGGCTGCCCAGGGAGGTGGTGGTGGGTTCACCATCCATGGAGGTTTTCAAGATGAGACTAGATGTGGCACTTAGTGCCATGGTCTAGTAACGATGGTAGGGTTGGACTTGATGATCTTTGAGGTCTCTTCCAACCCAGCTGATTCTATGATTTTATGATTGTATGATTCAGGATGTGCTAGCCAGATCCTGCCTCCATCAGGCCTGAAATTAGCACAAATGTATCTCTTTTGTGCTTATTTCAAGTTGCTGCCATGGTGGCTAGCACATCTTATTTTAGGACAAGTCCATTTTGTGGCCTTAGTAGTGTTTGAGACAGGTGAGGTATTCTTTAATTCCTACACCACCTCATGACTCAAACACTATCCTCCAGGAACTTTTCCTCAGTTCACGGGCTGTCCACAGGGATGATTTGTACGTAGCAGATAACAGAAGAAAAGACAGAAGCAGGGATAGAAATAAATAGTACAGGTAATCATAGAGTGTACAGTACCTATCCTAATCATCAAAAATAGCATATCTAATGCCAACCAATTTTGTAAAGCCATTTTTGACACTTGTTGGACTTGCAAGTCAGGTTCTTTGAATGCATACCTGGGAGTTACTTAGGGCATGTACCTTCAGCTCAGCTATCTATGTGTACAAAGGTCTCCTGCAAAATACAAGAAGATTCTCATATAAATAAACAAAAAAAATCTAATGATTCATAGCATATTTTGCTCCCTAAGTGGTTCCAGGCAAAGTGACATGAGAGCTAGTAAAAGGCTTTTTGTATTTTATTAATGTCCCTTTTGTAGTCCACAGCTGTGCATGCCTCCTCTGGTGTAGGAAGTGGAACTAAGCCATTTTTATTGTAACATTTTCTTTTGTTTTGTTACAATTATTTAGTTCACACACTAATACCTTTAGAAAATTTAGCCAAATCATCACAAATGTAAAGCACCAATATGTGGTCCACACACAAAAAAGAAACACCCTTTTGGTAAGTTATACAGGTAAGCTGTACTACACTCAGAAAGGCAGCTCTTCATTCAGAATGAATATTAATCTGTTATCACAGGTGAAAAACACACCAGTGTATCTAACCAATTTCTGCTTCCCTCATTTAGACTGGAAAATAGCCTGTGCTGAGGGCTGTTCTGAAGGCATGTTCACAGCTATGAGCGTGCTCAGGTTCTGAGATCTGACAGGGTGAAAATTTGTTTAAATATTGGCACATTTTCTTTGTAAAAGCTTTGCATGATTATAGCTTTAGTGACAAATCTCAGAGAGTTAATAAAAATAGTGTTGCTTATGTAAAAGCAAAGACCTTCATACATAACACATTCAAGGGTTAAAGGGTATAATAAATAGAACTTCAAGGTGATATGTATCTGAAAGGTCACTTCTGAGCAGACTTTGTATTTTTTAAATTGCTTCATTACAGTGGACTTCCAGCATCACAAACATGTACGACAGAAAAGTAATAGTAGGGAACTGTGGAAATCACACAAATCAATATCAGAAGAGCTTTTTACTTCAGTAAAGACATGTGTAGACATTTGTTCTGTCCTATTTGAAGCTTTCTCTGCTTTTCCCTTGAACGTGTATTTCCATTTTCTTCCTTCATTCTCTTGGAGAAAATAGTTTGGAACAAACTTGGACTATGAATAATACTATGAATAATAGTATGAATAGCCTCTCTACTCAACCCTCATGAGGACTGAGTCACATCTGGAGTGTTGTGACCAGCTCTGCATTCCTCAGTACAAGAGGGACATGGAGTTCCTGGCACAGGTGCAGTGGAGGGCAACAAAGATGATTAAGGGGCTGGAGCAACTCACTTTTGAAGAAATGCTGACGGAGGTGGGCCTGTTCAGTCTCAACAGGAGACAACTGAGAGGGGACCTCATTAATGTATTCAAGTACATGTATGGAAGTGCCAAGATGACGGAGCCAGACTCTTCTCTCTTGTAGAAACCAGTAAAACAAGAGGCAACAGGCAAAAACTGACACACAGGAAGTTCCACCTGAATACAAGGAAGAATTTCTTTACTGTGCGAGTCACTGAGCACTGGAACAGATTGCTCAGAGAGGTTGTGGATTCTTCCTCACTGGAGGTCTTCAAGAGTGGTCTGGATGCAATCCTGAACCATGTGTTCTAGGATGGCCCTGCTTGACCAGAGAGGTTAGATCAGATGACACATTGTAGTCCCTTGCAACCTAACTGATTCTGTGATTCTGTGAAGTAAACCAAACTGGTTTTCCTTACAGACTAATTGATGTTACGGAACCAGGATGGAAGGAATAGTCGTAAGCAAAGGTTTTCACAGGGAGGTATTAGAGATATTCCAAGTTACAACAGGAGTTGAACAAGGAAACCAGAAAGAGTGAAAAACCTCAGTGTAAGGGGAGGAATACTGAAAAGCAGGGAGGCCAGGGTAAGTTTTTTAAAAAAAAAATGTAAAAAAAAATTTTGAAAAACCCCAGCAAGCCTTGAAACCAGTTAGAAGAATAGATGCAGAAATAGCTTTGGTGGTTGTAGAGGTGATACATGCTTTTGCTTCACCTGTGCACATAGTCTCACATCCACGGTCAGTGTGATCTCTGATATTTTATGTCAAATCTTAGTAAAATATCTTGGTTAAGCAACATTTTTTAGGAAAAGCGTTGTTCCCAAGAACATTATGACCAGTATGTCTCCTTCTTTCATGGTGGGATTTGGAATTTTTTCAAAAAGTCAAAGGAGGAAAGAGATTTAATTGAATTGCCACTCACTTTAGGTTGGAAAAAAATGAAAAAAAAAGTTGAAGAGGAAAATTCCAGAAGTGTATCTGTAAGCATTGACAGATTTATGTGCATGAAAATTATCTGTTCATGACAAGCATGACAATTTATATTCAGGAAATATAAGTTCATAGGCAAAATGATATAGACAAAGGGAATGACAAAGCCAGCAATTCACATTTAGCAATTTCAGACATTTTTTTCACTATGTTTCTACAAAGAAGGTTGATCACTTCAGTATTATTTCTCTGTTTTCATCCCTACACTTTGTACTGTAAATCAATGTGTTACAAATCAATAAAAGAAAGCTTAAACAAATAATATCTAAACACTGAGGGGGTGATGAGGAATGTCTCATGCTTTAGGAATGATACGCAGAAATAGAAAACATCTTTTCAGTCTCTTTATTCTCCCTCACACTTTTATAAACATGAAACCTGTAACTTAATAGCTTTTGCATATATTTTTGTCTGGTTTCTTTCCAGATATATTGGGTGCTTGAAGGAGGAAGAGTCACTAAGTTGGAAAATAATTTTGATGTCACTAAATGGATGAAATTTGAGTTCTCTAAAATAAGTTATTTCTGAACATGCTTTTATAAATGTCATATACATTTGTTGGATTGCTTTTAGGAGAAAGAATTGATATCTGAATTAGAAAGCATCATGTTTGTAGCACAAAGAACAATTGTTTCAGGATGCCACCCACCTACCACTGTCAAGCACAATGAGAATGTCAGTCATGTTGAAGTTTCATCATGATAGCCTACTGAAGTAACCCACGATATTAAATTTTTTTATATAAGTCATGATCACCTCTTTCTTCATTGAAACCAAATATCAAAAAGGCTTGCAAAGATCTCATAGCACTATGCATCCTGGCAAAAAAACCCAAGAGCAAGTCAAGGCAGCTCTATGAATGCTTAGCGTATTATTTCCTTGTCTGGTCCTGTATTTTATCCCTTAAACAACAGTCAGGGAAAATATTTCTGAAGTGACCTGTAGAAAACAGAGAGATAATATGCCTATCAAACAGGGACAACTTTTGAAATATTCCTTTATACTTCAACAGCTTTACTCCTTCATTAACATAGAAGTACAGGCATCCTCAAGTGTTTTACTCTCTCCATCTAATCCTACACCCTTTCTTTCTCTATCTTCATTTTTATCCCAACAACGCTCATACACCTAAAATGACTGTCAGGGTCATAGATCTGTTTTTTGAGTGTTCAAGGCTGCTGCATGTTGAAAGACTTGGCAAACTACATTGCAATAAGTAAATTGTATTTTTCACAGAAAGATGAGAAATAATTTTAGGTCATGTGACTACTCTTAAATTGGATATACAAGAATTAAATGCAGTGATAGCAATATATTTGAAAACACTCATAATAATAAAAGAACTCCAATACCACCTAGTGTCAGCTAGGTACACTGTTCTTCATTGACCAAAATGGTGGAAGGACAACCACAGTGCCTAGTCCTGTAAAGGCATCCTGAGAATGAAAGAGGGGGCTTGACAAATCGAGAAAAATACAAGAAATTAATTAAAAAAACTTCCTAAACTGAATCTGGTTAAGAGAAATGTCTGTTGTGAAATGTGTGTACAGAGAGTGGTTTTAGGAACCTTTCTGATAAAATGTGACTTTTTCTTAACATACTGACAGTGAGATAATGTTGAAGGACTAAATCTTCTTGAAGGTTAAAATTTAAATGTAAGTATGTCACTGTTTTGGGATCCAAAAGCCCTGGACTGAATTTTCCAATTCCTAGAGCCTAAAAATTCTAATGCAGCCATCTAATTCATACTAATCAAGTGGAAATAATTTTTAAAAATGACGTAAATATTTTACTTTTACTTCCTTATTTTCTGCTGTGAAATTGAAATATTGATGGAAAAAAATTGGATTTCTTCATATTTTTTGAGATTATATAAGCTGCTATAAAAGTAGTCAGGAGTTTCTGGAGTACAACAAGATACCTACTTCTTCCTGAAGACATTTGTCTGATATCAGTTACAATAACTTACCAGCTCATCAAGACATATGTGATGTTCTTGAAAAACCAAATCTTCACAATCAAATCTCTTTTCTATTTTTATGCACTATGTTATTCTTTATTTACTGTTCCCCCTTGTAAACAAATACATTGCATATTTGTTGTGGTTTAACCCCAGCAGCAGCCAAGAACCACGCAGCCTCTCACTGACTCCCCCATCAACGGGATGGGGGAGCGAATTAGAAAGGTAAAAGCTACAAAAACTCATGGGTTGAGATAAAGACAGTTTAATAGAGAAAGCAAAAGCTGCACACAAAAGCATAGCAAAACAAGGAATTAATTCACTGCTTCCCGAAGACAGGAGGTGTTTAGCCATCTCCAGGAGAGCAGGGCCCATCACGCGTAACGGTTCCTTGGGAAGACAGACGCCATCACTCCAGATGTCCCCCCTTCCTCCTTCTTCCTCCCTTATATACTGAGCATGATGTCATATGGTGTGGATTATCCCTTTGGTCACTTTGGGTCACCTGTCCCAGCTGTGTCTCCTCCCAATCTCCCATGCATCCCCAACTTCCTTGCCAGCATGGCAGTACGGAAAGCAGCAAAGGCTTTGACTCTGTGTAAGCTCTGCTCAGCAATAACAAAAACATCTCTGCATTATCAACTCTGTGTTCTGCACAAAACCCAAACATAGCCCCATATTAGCCTCTATGAAGAAAGTTAACTCTACTTCAGCTCAAACCAGAACAATATTTCATTGTATACCTTATAGAATAATGTAAACATTTCAGTCCTGTAGAAAGAAATGCATCCAGAGATAGAAAGTGTCACAAAACATTCCTCACAGCCTGGCTGGACTGTGGCAGAAGATTATCTGTGATGACTGGTGCTATTTTGTCAATCAGTCCTCATTTTGTGAGTGTCTCCATCCTGGCTTTTCTCTCCAGCTTTCTCTTTTTACTTATAATTCAGGACCTTCCTATCCGTTAAACTGAGGTTATGTCCTCGCTACTCCCTCTTCCTCCACTACTTAATTTCCAAAACATAAATGACCACATTGTAGGACTGGCTTGGATTCTAGTTTCTGTGAGAAAGTTTATTGTACAAGATAAAAAATTTCAAAGTAAAGGGCAGCAGACAGGTAGGAAAGAACATCCATTTTAATCGCAGTATTCAAAACTACATAAATCTCCATGAAAAAAAAATTTTAAAAGGAAAGGAACTATCTGTTTACCTCATTCATTTTGTACAGTATAAAAAGGCAACAATTCAATGCCGTGGCAGACATCTTAGAAATTTGGAAGACTTCCCTGCTGACAGGGATCGGCGAGTTCCAAGGTAGATTGTCTGGGGACATCAAAGACTTGCCTGTCCCAGATATTTTTAAAAGGAGGACAAAGAAAGATCCCTAATTAAAAACAAACAAACAAAAAAACCCACCACAACATAGTACAGACAGAATTATTCTTTCCTTTGAGCATGTCTCAAGTAATTGTGACAAACAGACATGCTTCTGGAGTTCTTCTTTAGCTCTGCTATCCCTTGTTTCTACTACTAAAGACATAAAGCTGTTTCTAGATTGAGGTTTATAAGGGTGATGAAAGCAGAATAATTATTACTCTGATAGTACCTGAACAATCTGGCAGCCACACAGGAAATATTAACATCTAGATGATTCAAGTTCCATTAGAAACTAATCAAAATCAAGCCAGTTCAAAGTTATTTTAAGGTAAATTATGAAGGTTAATGACCTGCATAAAATATTCATATTTTAATGTATTAACAGTTCTTTGGATGACATTTTCAAGCAATCCATTGGGGCTCTTATTGTGTCCGGACCAATACATTTGTAACAGTAATTGCCATTACTATAGCAGAGCAAACACTCATTTTCTGTTCTTATATTGTTGGACTCCTTTTATAGTCAACAATTTTACTTGAGTAGCTAATTTAAGGTAACAAAAAATAAATATAGATAGCATAGACTTGCCCTTAAATCAACAAACACAATCTCTTAATGACAGTAAGATACCTTTGTCTTCTTCACATCAAAGCAAAACCCCAAAATTAAGATAATAAAAGCAAACTTAACAGTCACCCACAGCAAACATGAAACAGCACCATCCATTAAATCTGTCAGAATACTTTCTTGCTAGTGAGTGGAAAACTGGCTGAGATTTTAATATTACATTTTCATTGCAAATAGCGGAAATGCAAATTCAAGTTGTGGAACTAACAGACCTCTAAATCCAGTGTCCCTTTGTCACAACCTTTTTGGTCTTCATCCCTAGTGTCTTCAGCTGCAGCAGCATCTCATGGGAAGGCAAGTCCCTTTGGGGCTCTGACTTCTACCTTCTGAGTTTACAGTCTCCCTGTGTTAATTCAGATCAAAGTCACCAGCAGCATGGACTAGCACCAATGGTTGCAGATGTCTGGAGAGGAAGATGGAGCAGGCATTAATTTCTGGTGCCCAACCAGATGGCTGATGGGGTTCAATGTGTTCAAGTGCAACTGTGAAGATTGTCAGCACCTTTCTGCCAGAGGCCTTGCCTAATCTCACTTCAGTCTCTTTCAAGGTCAAAATGAACAATATAACCAAGCGTGTCTTGGGTGTGTAGATGAAAGACTGTGAGGTAAAAAGGTATGCACCGGAGTTGCAAAGTGAAGTCTTATGCTAAGGTATCAAAAGTACTGTGCAACAGTGCAACTACAGTCTCAGTAAAATGAACATTTTGCCATACAGAAAACAAGCATAACAAAAAGTTCCAAAAATACCACAAGGCCGTCTTTTTGTGCTTTTGTAAGGAACTAGAAAGCAACCACATGAGATAATCACTGGAAAAGACATAGAAAAGAGTAAAAAATTTAATTTCACAGGATCTGTACTCAAAGCCAGCACACCATGGGAATATCTGTGACACACAGACACTCAAGGAAACAAGCCCACATACCAAGTGGCAGCATGCCAGTGGGCCACCTAAACGCAAAGACAGAAAACTATTCAGATCAATGCTGTCTATCATTGACAGAGAGAAATTAAACAGCTGGATCTCCCCTGATCCATATCACTCTAAATGTCTTCCTCTTACCTGATGGAAGCTTGCCCTCCAAATGCAAGGGCACCAAATGGGATGGCATTTAACTTTTATGCTTCTTCTTGTAAGAGAAAAGGGAAGTACCGGAAGTAAACATATTGCCAGGAGAGATTTTCTTTGAATACCTCTGATTTTCAAGGAGAGGTAACAAGGGGCATCTTTGCAGGAGATAGCAAAGCTAACTTCACGTATGTCACAGAAGAGGGAGGGTTTTCATGGAGTTGGCATTTCAATCAGTTCATTTTCACTCTTACCGTAGTCCCTTCCCTTCCTCTCCTCCTTTCCCCTCTTTCCAATTCCTATCTAAAAGACTGGACATGGTTTCCTTACCTTCTCATTCTGGTATGAGCAATTAAAAGAAGTCGATACATAAATCTTAAAAGAAGTCTGTGCTAATACCAGTTAAATGAACAGGCATACTAAGGGCTTGCTTTTTTGTTGTTTTTGTTGTTTCTGGCTTTACATTTTGTTTTGAAGTTATCTGCAGAAATGCATCAGGGGAATCTGATATCTGGAAATAATCCCAACCCCTCACACAAAAAACCCCAAACCCCAAAACTCCTATTTGTCACTGGGTCTTGCTTTTTCTTTTCACTTATATTGATGTTGATCTTTATTTTAAAGAGTGAATTTGCCAACTTAAACTATTTGTAGCTGACCAATTACAACATTACTCTCAAAATGAAGGATGATTTTTCTTTGTCCTTGAAGCCATTGGCTTTATACGTAATCTCTATTCAGGGGCCAGCAGCAACCACTCATATATGTTGAAGATCTCCATGCTCAATATTTTTTGCTAATAAGTAATAGAATAGGGAAATAACCGATGAATACAGGACTCCTTTCTGTGCTCCAAGTTTGCATTAAGACACATATATTTCCTCAATAACCCAAATATTAAACTCACAGTTAGTATGTTGCCTGTAAAATTACAGAAAACTGTATAATACCAAACAGTTAGAAATCAGTAGTGTTGTAACTAAGAGTCTACATTCACAGCAGCTTTTTTTTCTATTAGATTGTGATTAATTTTCATTTAATAATTGTGAAACTACGATTATTCACAAACAATCTCTTTGCTTAGGAAGAAACTTGCAATCTGCTTCAGCATTGTGCTAGAGTTATGTGAACTCAGAAAATGAACCATTACATATTATTATTAGAAAAAGACCTAACACAACCATCAGCGGAGCCCTCACCAGTGATTTAATCACAGTCCATTCAAAATAGGAAAATAAATAAAACCCAGAGACTGATTCTACTACTTACGGCCATAGTAATCTTATAGCAAAATGTCTTGCCAATATTAAGGAAGTGTTCAAAACTTAGAGTGACCAGAGAAAGCGAGGTGCTGTCCTAGTGATTAAACCGCTTAGGAGACTGGCAGAGCTATGTTGGTGTTCCTGTAGAATCAGACATTAATAAGCTCAGTTCAGAAGAGCATAGTGTTGACTTTGGGCAAGAAGTATAAGACATGAAACTTCCTTTTTTTGGATATGGATGTCCATCAAGTCAATGAGCATGCATTTTTTAAAATTCTGCATAAAGACATGGTAGAGCGGAAGAACTAAACCACAGCAAATAAGTAAGCTATTTGTGCAGTAAAGCTGGATTTAAAATGAGGTGCATTCTGAGGAAGGAATATGATTACAAAACACTTATAAGAATACAGAAAGTGTATCTCATCAGCATATATAATTCTCTCTGCACCAACTAACTGCCAGATATCAGAAACATTAAATTTACATGGGGACAACTTGTCCCACTTTTGCATTCTTCTCTCTGCCTCCAAAGAAGCAAGTACTGTTATAGGTAAACCCAAGAGAAGACAGGTGAGGCTAAATCCAGGGTTATATTCCTCTTGCATCTGTGTAATTAGCATCCCTGTGATATACAGCAAAACCAAGAAGGCATCAAAATGAGATTACAAACAGTCCTGAAACCTCCCTGGCCCAAATGTGAGTTGAAGGTCTCTAATATCTTTCTGTTTGACTGTCCCTTGTCCATAGCTGAATCCTGTTTTATGATCAGTCAACACTGTATGTACAGTTGGACTTGCTGATCTTACAGGTGTTTTCCAATCTATATAATTACATGATTCTATGGCCACTGATTTATACCCAGAATTGGTGCAGTGCCCATTGCACTGACTTCCATGCCTTTCGCTTTGTGTACAGGCAAACTGTAACAGCATGAAATACACTTTCACAGACAGAGTATGAAGTAAGCTGCTTACAGACTTTGTTTTGTCATCTTTGCCCCAGAACATACGAGCTGTGCAAATTTTAGACAAAAGGTCCAATAGCTTTCTTCTTTGCATGGGCACAACAAGAGAAGCAGGCATGCCTGGGAATGCGGAGAGCCATTATCTTAATTCCCAACTAGTGCCTTCAGATCTGCCGATTTGAATTAGTTAAGGTTTGCTTTGTGCAATACCATTATCAACCTGGCATCCAGTAAGGAAAAGGAAGAGCTACATACTCCTTTATTTGTACAGACATGTTGGCAAGTGACTGCCCTAACAGTGTGTATCATCTATACAATTAAAATGAAAAAAAATACACAGATTATTCAGTTGAATAAAGTTGCCAAAGTTTGAAGAGCTGTAGACTATTTTTTCTTTTTCCATATTAAAACTTCCAAATATAATATGGAGTGCTCAGGTCTTGCAATAAAGGTTATTAAATGGTGACAGGAGAGTGAGTAATAGATGTGCTTCCCTGTATAGGTGTTTTTATAATTTCAATGAACAACAGAATTTTTAAATGAAATCTGTCTCTTTGATTCATAATCCCATTTAATCACCCATGGCTTGTTTTTGGACTCCTTGCTTTAACTGGAAATTAAGGTATGTAGCTGTTGTCTTTCAGCCCAGTACTGAATGTTAACCTCCTGTATTTTGAGACACAAGAATACATGAATATTCCACCTTAACTAATAAAATACAGTCATTTAAATTGGTGATAGCAAATATTTTGTTTTCTCCCATAAATATACCAGCAATTTATGATGTCAAGGCTCAAAACCAGATCATCTATCCTTTGCCAAAGTTGCCTGTATGGCAACAAATCATTCACACATTTATTTCATCTCCCATCCAAGTCAGAGAGGCAGTGACAGTGAGTTCATCTTTGTAGGCACAGGAGATACTTATGGATAAGTTAATACTCATGCCTCGGCAGAAGCAGTGTGTAGGAGTAGCACCAACGTGTTCAAGTTTTTTTACCATCTTCTTCATAACATATTAAGGAATTAGCTTCATTCTGCCTTGAAGATGGCAAAGTCATATGCCTGAATGACAGCTGAAAATACAGTTTGGTATTCAAAGATTCATAACTGGGAATAAATTGATCCAGAGTGAAATATTATTGATGAATCAAGTGACAACTCTTACTGACTTGCAAGAAGACATATATTTTATTCTTACACCAAGACTGACTCACATAGGAGTGGGGTCTAGAAACATAAATGCAGCTTAGCACTCAGTGAATCTGAACATTTGTTTGTTTGAATGAAGCCCTGGTCCCAGTTATGATAACAGTGTTGAGATTGTCTGGAAATTTTTGCATATTTCTTTGGATAAACAGTACATAACACCTAGAGGAATCCATTTTTTGACTACTTCCATATCAAGTCATGATCCTTGAGCAAATGGACTAGAGCAAATGGTTTCAAGTTGAACCAAGAGACATTTAGATTAGATATTAGGAAAAATTTCCTCACTGAGAGGCTGCCCAGAGAAGTGGTGGAATAGCTGTCTATGAAAGTGTTCAAAAGGCATGAGAATGTGGCACTTAGGGATATGATTTAGTGGTGAACACAGTGATGTTGGGTGAATGATTTGTCTCGGTGATCTTAGAGGTTTTTTCCAGACTTAGTCATACTATGATTCTATTTTTTCCTGTCAACAAATATGAGTGGGAGGAAGGTAAGACAACAGTGAAAAGTGCTCAGGAAAAAAGTGTCCTGACATACTTCTGTATTTCTAAAGTATCTGAGATAACAGCCTATTCCATCCATTGGTGCTCTGGAAGTTCATAACCATTGTTTTATATATGCACAAAACCATGACCTGTGAAACCACCTTCTCACTGTGCCTCTGTTCAACCCCATTGAAATTAACTGGATTTTGTACATGATGATTTATGAAAAAGGGAAAAAACCAAGAACCCCATGAAGCTCTCATGAGCTCCTCTAATGCAGTAGGTCTGAATTGAAAATCCAATTAAATGGACAGCTCCTTTCTAAGACACAAGTGTTCTTAAACTCAACATACATATAACACAGAGAACCAGAAGCCTGCTAATATCATGTCAAGTTCATGATATGTTTTTAGGAAAATTAGTTCAGAGAGAGTTCTGAGTAGCTTGTCTTGCTTAGTGTATACATAGTTGAGTGAGAAGTTATATGTAAAAAGAGAGATAAAGCATAATCCATACATAGCTTTTGCACAATGAAAAACTAAAGAGATTTAGACTTATAAACATGCAATATGTGTTGTTCTTCTGTTGAGATATAGAAAATGTGACTTTTCAAAGAACCGAAAGAGGGAAGATACTCTAGATAAAAATACTTCCATGCCCATAAAAGATATTAATAAACTTTTGTTTAATTTTAAACTGTTTCATCATATGACATTTCTATTTTTCTTTTTTCCCCCAACATTTAATAACTTCCTTGTTTTGTTTCATAGTCCTATATGTTCTTTTAAAGAGTGAGATATTCAGATGATGATACATAGAATTTTGCTTCATGAAAAAGGTCAACTCCAACTCCAACTCCAGCTCATTTGTTACAGGAACCAAAATGCCAGTGAGAAAACTGAGAGATGTGATGTATCCATGTATAAAAGGTCATCCCTCCAGAGAGTACAAATTGGTCCAGCTCTACTGGAATAGATAAATTTATATCAGTGTTTATCATTTGCCTTATAGCAACTTAGTTGTCATGTAAGGTGGAAGAAAACAAAGTAGAAAGACAGCATTTATCATCTATACTGATAACAGAATACTAGAAGAGACTTACATAGAAGAGAACATCATAAGCTTACCGCAATCCATAGGCATTTGCCCTAGACTCCAGCTGGGAGCAATAGATCCCCCTATAGCACAAGTTCTGACTGCACTTCTGTCTCACATTTTGTAAGAACTATGTTTTTCCTCACATAAAGCACATACCTTCCGAATTTGGATTCAGTTACGGGCAAAAGTAATTCCTGCTATTACGAGGTTGTTCCAAATTAATTGTTTAAGTAAGTTTCTTCCTTGTGATTATACTTCAATAAGCTACCTGATTAAACTTTTTTGGTTCAAAGGAAGAAGTGAAAATTAACAGTCAACAACTGGAAATGTAACATGGTATGGACCAAGACCTGCCTTCTATTTGCATGACAGGATGTTCTTTCACTTGGCACAGAATGAAAAGGTTTAAGCCCCTGGTCTTCAAGGACAAATGTCACTAATCTCCTTCAAACTCTCCAGGTGATGATTATCTACTGACTGTGATGAAAGGACAGATGAAACAGATTTTCTGCAGTACACCAGAAGCACATATAAACTAGCCAGCCTTCTGGAATCCTGCAAAATAACTGCTGGGGAAAAAATAAAGAAAAAAAAAAGACATCTGTACGAGTTTACTTCCAATTGTTCTAGCTCAGCTGGTGATATATGAATACAGGTAATGGTTTCATATATGAGAGAACAGAGTCAGATCAAGTAAACAATGAAAATGTTGCAGCCAAAACAGTGATTTCAGACAGAAACTGCAAATACTTAAGCTGAGAAGCTGCATCAGATTCCTTGTGAGCTAAGAGATTTCTTTATAACGCTGTAGAATTGCTCTGAAACAGTGAGTCTTACACTGCCAGGAAGCCTACATTTCAAGTATCTTCTTCATTGAGCTTTCTCCCTCCAGAGAGCAGCTCTGAGACTGCTGGATTTTTAAAAAATTGGATATTTCAGACAGGTGTTTCCCTGGGGCATATTGCCTGCCCATTACAAATGTTCAGAACTGTTCTCATAGATGACTTTTGCCACTGAGAGGAAAGAAAAAACAGAGAAATTTTAAAAAAAAAGGTAACATTTTTCTTACTGGTTGTGTTAGTCTCCATAGAGCTGAGAATTCCAAAGTCCCATACTCTTAAAATTACTACTTAGAAGTAATAAAATCAGGTTACAAAAATGTACAGCATCTAAGCTACTCCTTAAACCAAATTTACACAAATCATTTACCACTACATTCATTAAACATAGTTAACTCAGACCAATCAGTTTAATAATATTCTGCAACCATTACAATTTCAAAAGGGATGAAACCAAATAGGGTGAACAGAAATGCAGTACAGTTTAATATAAATTATAATTAAAAACGTAGAAAAGAAGCAGATCTCTCCTGTTCTAACTAGCCTCAAAGAATGCTGTGCCAGAAGTACAAATCTGCCACATTCTGTAATTTCCCAAGACAGGTGTTAAGATTAACCCTTTCATACTATCCATTACAGTTAGTAGTATTTAACAAGACACAGTCTCAGCAGACAAGACAAAAGCAGCAATCTGTACAACTGCTGAATCATTCTTGCATTTCTTCCCACATCTGCTGCCTAAAAACATCACACATAGGTTTCCAGTAACACAGTATAATATTTGTGCTAAACATAGAAAGCCTTGATAATATTTATTTTACAAAAATGCAGGTGCCTTTCTATTTCTGGGAAGCATGGAAGTCCAGCTTCTTCCCACTTTTTCATAATTTTTCAGTCACTAACCACTTTAGCGTTTTCTTCAGGATTCACCCTTACAAAATGTACTGAAAGCCATTTTGTGACATTACTAGAATACAAAATGGAGAGATTTTTAATTTATTTTCCACTGGCATTTAGTGCATACTTTTAACAATGAGTGCTGATAATTCTTATCATTTTATCCTTATGAGACGCACTGCATATTCAACTTTATCCTTATGAGATTCAACTTATGCAAATATATCACTTTTCCTCAGTGCATGTGCCATCAGGAAAAAAAAATAAAACAAAAGCATGTAGAATCATTTTGTGCTGCAAGACATCAGCATTATCTCTTCGGAAATTGTCAGTGCTTTACTAACAAAGGGCTACAGCCAGCCTAGTCTGGTGGCTGGGATGGTTGACTGGGATGAGCTGTGACTTGGGCCAGGTCTATCTTATATGACAGAGCATGGCATGCAGTATTATGAGGCAGGCTGGAAAGGACTGGTGTGCTCCTGTGGAGCAATGCAACGCTGCGCTAATGGTGATGCTCTCTGAAGCACACTGCAGTGTTGACTCAGGACTGTGCCTTGTCTTCAAGTCTTGCCTTTCTCCAAGGTTAGTTAGCTTCATTCACTTTCTTCTTCTGCGCTAACTGTAGTTACAACTATGATCCATACACTTGTATGGCATGAGCACACTCTCTGAGGATTCAAATAGTCTCATGTAATGGGAAGATTAAGTATAAACATGGCTGAAATGGGAAGACTTGCATAAAAATCATGAGGAGTAATATGACTGACTATGGAGTTAATCAAGAATCATAAACGCTCAATGGTTTGGCTTAGTGTTTGTTGCAAACATAACAAGTCTTCTTCCCAGCCCTCCACCTACAGTACTTCCTTATTGATTTGACAGAAATGTGTTTACACAGTATCCATAATGCGCCACGAGCTGAAATTTTTCAAGCACACCCAGAAGACCAGACTCATGTGGTGAGGATAATGCATTAAAGATTTCATAGTAGAACTGTTATATTGCACATTTGTAACAGCTTGCCAGTAATGCTTATTCTGTTCACTATGCACATTGCATGCATCATTATCTTGACATACAGTCACTACTAGGCAAAGAAGAAAGGACACTGTCTCTCAGTTGTCACACACCATTTTTTTGTTGTCACTGAATTGCTGCAGAAATAAAGTTTTACTATACACCAGCATATATTCCAGATACAGCCTTAAACAATCCAGTGAAAGGTACACTTTATCAGGATTCATCTTTGCATGTAAGACCCCAGCAAGGTAAGATTTAAAAGTCTAGGGCAATTAATCTAGTGACCAGTTGCAATACAATTTGAGATAAATTTATTGCTGCTATTGCCATAAGGCTGTGAGGACAGACTTCTCGAGTGTGCTGCAGAGAAATTAGACTATACTGGAGTCAGGACAGAGAGCAGCCAAACAAGTATTTCATAATTGCTGCAGGTAGCTGCTGTAGCCCACTGCTGCATTATTTATCAAAGAAGCATTTGTTGCTTTGGCACTGACCTTAGAGAACCATGCAGATATTCAGCACCTGAGGCAGTCTGAAATCATACTAATGGGTGTCATTAGAGTAGAAAGGTATGACAAGAAAATTAAAAGATTCAAGGCACTAATTTCCTATGCAGAGAAAGTCTGTGCAGGTTGCCAGTCCACTGATAGTTTACACCATCCTTCTCTCCTTATCCTTGCAACAGGTTACCTTATCATATTCTCATATCAGCTCTGTAACTCAGAAAAATAAATTTGTTCCACATTGTGTTTTTTTCAGAGAACTGAAAATGTCTGTCAACTTAAGAAGCTTTCCTCAAATTCTTAGTAAAAAGTCACATGAGTATACTACCATACACAACACCTTGAGCAAAGTAAAAGCACTATTCATTTCTTTAACTAACTCCTATGAACTTGTCTCATATTATTTTCATTCTTATTCATGGAATCCTGGAATGCAGAAGAGCTGCAGAGATACAAGAAATGTTGTTATTATAGTATCTAAAGCCTGATAAAAGCCAGAAACATTTCTAGGCTCAGTACTATTTCCAAAACATTTTTTTCTGAAAAACATTTGCTGAAAACATTTGAGCTGAAAAAGCAGTTTCTTCAGAAAGTACTCTGAAAAGCATGTGAATGTTAGGAAGCTCATCAGATCCCATAAGTCTCACCAGTTACCTTCTAAGTGTGCTTGAAAGTGATTTGTCTGTCACTGAAAATCGAATGTGTTAATACGCATATACGTTGCCAGTACTAATTATCACCAGCATAGGTCTGCTGTCAAAACGTTATCAAAACTTGCTAATGAGTTCCACAGACTCAAATGATTTGATTCACTGGCCACTAGATACAGCCAAAAGTATAAGTCTGAAAGAAGACATCATCACATAAACCCTCACAGGCTCTTGCCCAAATTCTTACCCTATTCAATTCTATGTAGAGCCAGGTCATTTCTTAAATGGAGATCAATTTCTTAGAACAATTTTTGCTAGGAAAAGAAACAAACAGCAAAACACAAACTGAAAAATTAATAAAAAGGTGTGGGGGGGGGGAAATAGGGCAAGCAATTTGAAATAAAACATAAATGCTTTGGTCATTTCTGTATGAATCAATTGTTTTGTTGTTACTGAGGTGAAATATTTTCTTGGGGGAGAAAAAAAAAAGACTACTGAAGTAGTACTGGAATCACTGTTTCATTTGGGGAGATAGATTTCAGAACCTGTTCTGTAGCAGTAATGGAGAGATCCCTGAACTTGGGTCCTGCAGAAGATACACACTTCAAGTTAGAGTATTTCAATGCACAATGTGATTTTTAATGTAACATGAAACTACAAAACACACTTTATAATTGTCATTAATTTGTGCCCATGACCTGTGTCGTTTCTTCAAGCTGCCTAGACAAAACTTTTTTACATATTCCACTTTTCACTTCAGGCAAAAGAAACAGGTTAAAGTTAAAAATACTCTTACTATTTCTAAGGAATTACTGAGTATTTTACTTGATCTTCTCTGGTATGGTAAAATCTATGTGATGAAAAACATATGAATGGTGAAAAAATATTGGGCATTCACATAAAACAGTGTAAACTTGCATGTGACAGCTTCAAATCTAGATTACTGAGGTTTATAATTATCTGTAACTTGACAATAAAATAACAATTTCTGAAGTAAAAAGAAAATTTAACTTATTTTGATGACAAGCTTTCTAGATATAAAAAGACTAGATATTTTCTCATTATCTCAATTACAAGAACTCCCACACAGGCAACATAGTATTTCTCACTAGAATTAGAGTGATTAGGTTCTTGTAATTCAGAAAGGAAATCTGAGATTGGACAAAATTTTCTATAGAGATAACTATTCTGTGGTTTCGATTGGTAGACTTTAATATGGACATTTCTGGCCTTGATTTTGTCTTCTGTAGCTTCAAACCTGATGAATTCTGTAACAGATTATTTGTTGACTGAAAGAAGAGACATAAAGTTTTTAAAGGAATACCACAGCTGTATTTACAGGCTCTTCAGGAGGCAGGAAAGGCAAGGTGGGGGTTTGACACTGTAGATAGCTGAGGGGTTGGAATGTATGGAGCTTGCAGTTGGCAATGGCATGATTGAGAGCCTCTGGGTAACAACTGAGGGACAAACAAATAACACAGATATCATTGCAGGATTCTACTACAGACCATTCAAGCAAGATGACGAGGCTGATGAATTATTCTTTGTGATTATTCTTGAGGGAGGGTTACGCCTCCAAATCAATGTCCCTTGTACTTATTGGAGACTTCACTTTGACAGATATTAACTGGGAACACCATACAGCTGACACAAACAGGTCAAGAAAATTCCTAAAACACCTGGATGACAAATTCATGAAAAAATTACTGAGGGAATGATGCCCTCCTGGAACTGTTGCTTGTTAACAGCGAGAGCCTTGTGAAAGACTTAGTGATCAGCGGCCAGTTTGGCCATTGTGACCACAAAGCAATTGAGTTTAACATCTCTGTTGACAGGAAGAAAAGTGCCAGCAAAACTACAGCTTCAACCCTGGACATGAGTAGAACAGACTTTTGGCTACTCAGGGAATTGGTGCATAAGACACCCTGGGAAAACAATTTTGCAGGTGCCAGGTTCCATCAGTGCTGGTCACTTTTTAAGAGCCACTTCCTAAGGGCACTGGAACAGGCAATTTCTAAGTGTCAGAAGTCCAGCAGATAAGGCAGAAGGCCAACTTGGCTGACTAGGAATCTTCTTTGGGAGGTGAAATGTAAAATGATGGTGTATCCCCAGTGAACATAGAGTCAGGTAACATGGAAAAAAACCAGATGCAACTCACCATTACAGTCAGAAAATTTGTGTGGCCAATGCTCAATTGGAGCTGAAGATAGACAGTACTGTGGGGGACAATGAAAAGAGTTTCTATAAGTACATTTATAGCAAAACACAGTGTAGAAGTGACACCGGCCCACTACAGGATGAGGATGATCACCTCATAAACAGATCTGTAGACAAGACAAAGGTGTTTAATGCCCTCTTCAACACTGATGACAGGCCAAGGGGGTACCAGTGCTCTGAGCTAGAGGACAATAACTGTGAGAACATTAAATTCCCAGTCAACTCTGATGCTGTGTTGTTGCTTCAGCTGGATCCAAATCTGTGGGGGCTGATACAATTCATCTGAAAATGCTTAAGGTGTTGGCTGATGTCGTTGCAAGGCCTCTTGCGATTTTTCAGTGGTCTTGGGAATCTGGAGAGGTCCCACTCAATCAGAAGGTGTCTAATGTCCTGATTTTCAGAAAGGGCAGGAAGGATGATGCTGGTAACTACAGGCCTGTTAGCTTCACTTCTGTGGCTGGTAAGATCATGGAAAAGATTATCCTGGGAGATACTGAAAAACACCTGAAGGATAACAGTCATTGGACACAGCCAGCATGGCTTCATGAGGGGAAAGTCCTGTTTGTCAAACCTTATTTTGTTGTATGACAAGGTAATGCACCCAGGCCATCAACGGAAGCCAGATGATGTAATATTTTTCGATTTCAGTAAAGCTTTAGATATCATCTCTCACAAGATCCTTATGGACAAAATATTCAATATAAAACTGGACAAAAAAACCACTATGCTATGTGTGAGCAACTGGCTCATAATCGGGTGCAAAGGGTTATGGTGGATAGGATTCTATCTGGCTGGCAACCAGTCACTAGTGGGATTCCACAGGGATTCCGCAGGGCTCCAACTTAGGTACAGTGCTCTTCAATGGCTTCATAAACTACTTGGATACAGGAATTAAAGGATTATTAAGTAAATTCTCAGATGATACAAAATTAGGAGGAGCTATTGACTCCCTTGAAGGCAGAGAGGCCTTGTAGAGAGACCTAGACAAATTAGAGGGCTAGGCAATCACCAGCCTTATGAAGTTTAATAAGGGCAAGTGATGGATTCTACACCTGGGATGGGGCAACCCTGGATGTATGTACAGACTGGAGAATGAGAAGCCAGAAAGTAGTGCATGGAAAGGGAGCTGGTGGCCCTTGCTGATGGCAAGTTGAATATAAGTCAACATTGTGCCCTGGCAGCCAGGAGGGCCAACCATGTCCTGCGGTGCAATAGGCAAAGCATTGCCAGCTGGGCAGGGGAGGTGATTGTCCTGCTCTGCTCTGCACTGGTCTGGCTTCATGGTGAATATCGTGTGCAGTTTGGGGCACCACAATATAATAAAGATATTAAGTTATTGGAGAACGTCCAAAGGATAGTAGTGAAGATGGTGAGGGGCCTTGAGGGGAAGCCATATGAGGAGAGGCTGAGGTCATTTGGTCTTTTCAGCCTGGATAAGAGGAGACTGAGGGGAGACCTCACTGTGTATACAGTTTCCTCATGAAACAAAGTGACAGGACAGGCACTGGTCTCTCTGGCGACCAGCGACAGGACCCAGGGAATGGTCTGAAGTTGCATCAGGGGAGGTTTAAGCTGGATATTAGAAAATGGTTCTTCACTCAGAGGGTGGCTGGGCACTGGAACAGGCTCCCCAGGGAAGTTGTTACAGTGCTAAGCCTGACAGTTCAAGAGGTGTTTGGACAATGCTCTCCGGCACATGGTGTGATTCTCAGAGATGTCCTGTGCAGGGCCAGGAGTTGGACTAGATGACCCTCAAGCGTTCCCTCCAACTCTGATTATTCTGTGATTCTCTGATTCTGTATTGATATTTGAAGTATATTATTTGTATCTTACTGTTGTGTGAACAACTATAAAAATACTAGTTTGCGCTCAGATCACCAGAGTTAAATAGAAGTATGTACTGATGACTTTCCAGAAAGGAAGTAACACCCAAATAATACTAAAATTAGTAGTCATAAAGCCATCATTGAAGTGACATATCTGGCATTTATACACAGTCATTTTATGAAGTTAGAATAAACTACACAAGTTTTATTTCAAAGAAAATGATGGTAAAATATATAGTCCAGTCAGCACACTCAGATAAGATGCTGATGATTTAAGTTAGGTTTTGGCTGAAACACAAAGACTCAAACAGACAAAACAATAGGTCCATCAACTACAGCTATAAAACATACAGCATAATCTATTGTTCTGCAGACTCTTTTCATACAGTATATTACTGATTTGCAGATTTACTCCCTTAAGTTTTGCTTTTACAGCCACCATGCTTTTGAATATGCATTTTGAAAAAAATCTGAGGCTGAAGTTGGAAATTTATTCAGAAATATAATTCTATAAATCTGTCTCTGTTACAGAAGGCCCTAATCTATACATTTATGAAGAAAACAGCATGATTCCAATACATGTACATTCTTTTTAATGTGTTTGTTGGCTGATCAGCTTGGTTTTCTCAGGTTATTCATACACTTTCTTAGCAGCCAACAACAAAGAGTGACAAAGAAATTTATGGGGCTATAAAAGAAAACTTAGACTGGCCTGCACAAGAAAAGTGGTGTTATTTTAGCATCAGAGAGGAAGAAAATGAGTACTTCAGTACTGAAACTCTTGCAGGAAGAAGAGGTGAACTGGTGGACCTAGCACACCTCAGTAAGAGATCAGTCTTCAGGAGCTACAGTATTCATGGAGCAATTCAGTCTTCTTTTTAATCATGAGGTATGAAGGAGTAATAGTATCCTTATATGCATATTAGTTCACTATCTTTTTGACAATAGTTATGTGCAGTTTGTTTAGGGACAAAATATTTTTGGCAGCCTTCCCAATGATATGTATTAGAAATTGTCTGTAAATCTTTCAAAAGTTTGTATATTCATAACTAGAAATACACATTAGTACCTCAGTAGTAAATAGAGATTTATTTATGCAAGGCTCATTGGTACACTTGGAATTTTTTTATCCTGCTTGTACAAATGATGGATCATCCTACCTCATAAACACTGTAAAGATGGAAACATCTATTTATGTGTATCATGTATAAACTTTATTTAATCTCTGAAGTTATACTGTGAAATGTGTTTCTCATAATAAAAGTAATTATTGTATAATCATTTGATGGCATGCATAAGTGGTTTGGGGTCTTTTTTGCTATGATGCTCTTGAAGAAATGAGCACAAACTGAAAGTGTGTTTCTATGTATAATTTGGTCTCATATTTTTCCTAAACCCATTTTAGTTATGTCTTTCAGCTCCTTCCTCAAGATAATTTCTGAAAGCCCATGGTAGAAAGACCATGATGCCAGAATCAGTTCTGCTTCATAAATTCTGGACAGGAATGGGTTTGTGCTTAATTCATCTGTCCCTTACCCACACCTCTTAAATGAGTTTTCTGTGTCAGGGAATCAATACTTTACACAGTTCATTGTGCATCAGTTATAATCTTCTTTGATCAACCTTATGCATCTAGCAGTTGTTACCACAGAAATAGTCTATTGGGATAGTCTATTGTGTCCTATCCAGTATTTTTTTCCTCTGTTGTGGTTTAGGAGTGGTGCTCCCCAATTTAGTGTTTCTACTGAATCCCCAGACCATGTGCCACTTGCTCACTCCCCCACTCCCTCCCCCCTGAAGTAGGATGGAGGGAATTGGAGGCACAAAAATAAAGATCACAGGTTGAGATAAGAACAATTTACTAAGAAACAGCAATGAAGTAAGAAAAAGGCAAGTAACAGTTTTATCAATAACAGCATGTACAAGAGAGGTGAATGATTCACACGTGATCACTTACCAAGAGGAACCTGGCCCTGCCCCAATGCACACATCGCACCCAACCAGACTGAAAACAAAGAGTACTCACCCACCCACTCCATCCCAGCATGACAGTGAGGTGGTATAGAATAACCCCGGAGTCCTAGTGTGCCCTTTCTAGCAGATGCAAAAGTTAACCCTGTACTGGCCAGAACCAGGACACCCTCTCAGACAATCCCTCTCATTTTCTATTCCTGTGACAGATATTAACTACTTGATATCAAAAAGCTGCTATCCAGATGCCTATAACTCCTTTGCTGCATTAACATCAATTTCACATAGCAATATATATCCCCTTCACTGTGAGCATTGTTGTATTCTAGATAATCCAACAATCAGCAAAAAATCTCAGAAAGACAGACATCAAAAAGATGTCTTAAAGAGAGATCACTTTGGAAGAAAATGCATACATTGAAAAGTGTTCTTTATTAGCCTATTTGAATTGTTAAATACATCTGCTCTCATGTGATCCCAAGAACTGTCAAAATGGATGAGTGTATTTAAAATAGAGGGGAAAAAGCATGATCTGGCCATACAACAGAAATTATTATAGAAACAGGAAACACTGCTATGAAAAAAGGTGAAATTCGAAGAATGTTCTTCTGCATCCTAATATTCCTTAGGATGAAGAAGAGTTTGAGACTTCACAGAAATCAGTCAAAAGATTGCTGTCACATCCTGAAATGGAAACAATCATTCATTCACAAGCTTCCATTCTAAACCTACTCTCAATGAAATTCAGATAACTGTTTCCCTGCAGCAATGTTACACTGGTGCCTGGAGATATCTCCTCCAGAAACAGAGCTAAACCCTGTTAGATGAGGGGTTTTTTTTCCTAATTTATTTTATTTTCTTGTGTTGCTGCTACTGTTAATCCCACACAGTTACAGTTAAGAGATAGGTGTAAACTACAGAGCTTTTGCTTCTCTGCAGTAAGGGAAAACCTGAAGCTGCTTTCACATGGGCTTATTCTAGCTAGCCCTGCCTTACTGGAGCACACAGGAGCTCAGCAAAGGGCAAGAGATGAGTAGAATTGAAGTACACACCCAGATGTGTGTATTTGTTCATTTATTAAATGATTAAAAGTGTGAGAAATGAGTGCTCACAAATATGTTTTAGAAGAAAACCAAATCATTGAAGCAAGAAGAAGAAATTTACTTTATTTGCAATATGAGTCAGCTGAGTCGGGTGCCTCATAAGAAAGAGAGCATACCCTGCCACCAAAACCAGAATCTTTTAGAGCCTATCCTGATCACCTGATCCCTCATGCCTTTTTCCTGCCCACCTATTTTGCACCACTTTTCGCCTCACAGTCCCTGCTCCCACACTAGAGAATTTCCACTGACAACACCACCCATAGACCTTTGGCAGGTCAATCTTGAAGATGTCTGGCTCTAGCTCTACCTGACATGAAGCTTAGCACGTAAGTCACCACTTTAGTCTTCCCCACTACCAAAATCTTTCCATGCAAACCTACTGGGTAACTCCAGATATTACTGTAGTTGTGCCAAAAAGGACTATCCTTCTTGTTAAGGTTTGATTGTGAGCTTCTCCTCCTAACTTGAAAAGCCTTGTCCTTCTGCAATGCTCTGCTCTTGTACAACACAACTTTCTCAGGCTTTCAGTGCAACCTAATGTGAAAAGTTCCTTCCATTTCAAAACATGTATTCACAATCGCAAAGCATCTTGTTTGGGCTTTTCCATAAAATGTAACAGGACAAAACATTCCTTTTGCAAAAAGGACATGGAGGTTGACCTTTGTCATTATTGTGCTTAGTGCTGGAAAATAGAAAAAAGTAGATAGACAACTTTCTCAGGCTTTCAGTGCAACCTAATGTGAAAAGTTCCTTCCATTTCAAAACATGTATTCACAATCGCAAAGCATCTTGTTTGGGCTTTTCCATAAAATGTAACAGGACAAAACATTCCTTTTGCAAAAAGGACATGGAGGTTGACCTTTGTCATTATTGTGCTTAGTGCTGGAAAATAGAAAAAAGTAGATAGCAGGGAAAAGTGGAAACACAAAGTTACACAGAAGATGTTTTCTCTAGGATGCTCAAAATTCTTCTATGGCATGAAGCCAAAATATTTCTTTTCCTGGACTCCAGCCAATGTGAACCTGAAAAGCATTCAGGTGTTCAGATAAATTGATCTGAAGTCAGGCAAACAAACTGCCTTCCTTCAAGATGTGGTTCATGCTCACCCTTTATTTAACCTGCTTCTTCTTTTCTGTTCAGGTAAGTGAGAAATTGATTTCAACCAGACTTAGCCCCTGGCAAAGGTCTATCCAAGAGTCATTAAGGCAAAGAAAACACAAGTGCAATTCTCTGTTTATGAGCTAATGTACTGCTATCAGACAATCTAATTGTAATACACACTACAGTCTTCAAAACTCAGGAAATGTGCTGTCCTTGTTACCGGAAGACATCCAGAAGTATTTCACCTCTTAATATGTAGTTTTTATATAAATACAGCACTGTGGGGAGAAACTCTCTTTTACTGTTGCCTGTCACTGTCTTGCACATTTTAATGAATTAGTTTGACTAAGCCTGCACAATACCTTGCAAGAATAAACTTAAATGATGAATAGTCAAACACCCTGGTTAGAGGGAAAGAAGAGACAGAAAGGGCAGAATTCAAGTAGGCATTTCTAGTTTTCTGAATTCTTCTCATAAGAAGTTTCTGAGATGAGCATTGCCTGGGTTTGTTTTACTTACAGCAAACCTACACTGTCCCCATCTCCAAAACAAAAGTATTTCCTTCAGTCAGTTTTATCATGAGTGCCACAAAAGGCAGTGAACTTGTGACTGGTGATATAACAGAAGCAACTGCTAAAAGCTGAATGGCTACAGTAATAGACCTGAATGAGAAAAGCAACATTAGAGACTAAAGGCAGAACAAACACCAACAAGAAACGATTTTATTGTCCAGGAACAATATAAAACAACCACATCCGCATTTAGTCCCTAAAAACTGCAGCCATAATGGTGTGTTCTTTTTCTAGCCTTTGACAGTGAATGTTGCTTCACTTCTGTAAACTACAATGTTTGTCAGAAAAAAAGTCCAAAACACAAAACCAGGAAGGATACTGAATGCCTCATAGGCCACAGACATTTGGAAGTTTGAAATGATAAACTATGAAGAAGTTCTGTCCAAGGAAATGAAGAACCCAACCCTTTTAGCAAAATCAAAACTTCCACAGCTTCTGAAAGACCACGCTAAACTGAATGAGAAGAAAGGGTACATTCACTAACACTAGCACTGTGTGGAATGATGAAAATGGTAGACTTATTTTTGATTACCACACAAACTGTTGAGGCTCAGTCTGTACTCAGAGACAACAGCAAGGACCTAATGCTAAGAAAAGCTTTTGATTTTGTTTTTTTTTTTTTTACATTATTCTCAATACTGATAGAGGTCCCTTCTATCCCAGGACCATGAGTTTTCAAAGGACAATATAATCTCATGACAACACACTGCATAGCTATTTGAATGAGCAAGGTTCCTTTTTTTGCTTATAATTCCTGAAGTAAGCAAAATAACCAAGGTCAACACCTATGGCTGACTTGCTAAACATACTTGCACACTAGGTAGAATATGTCTCACAGCTTTTCCCAAACCACAAAGAACGTTTTTTTGACTAATGGATCATGTTAACATTCACAGAATTGTGGAATACCTGGAATTAATCACCTAAATAAATTACAGCAAAACAATAAACTCAGTTGTGGCCAACTCCATATAGCAATATTAATAACTCTATTCAGAGATAATTGTTTTGTCACATATAATTTTTTTAAAAGTACCTCCTAGCCAAACCTTACATGTCTGTCAAATCCATGCTTCCTTTTCTTCACTTAGGAATAAGCTTTCCAGTCTGCAAAACAAGTTCTAACATCTGCAAAAATAATTCTGTACATACAAAACCTATTTGTAGTATCTATATTGCTTATCTCTACTAACAGCAAGACACTGAACTTAAGCTACCTCATTTTTCTTATAGATAGTTGATCTCAAACTTGCTGCTTCAGTTCTTTCTGAAGCTCAGATACTGGAAATTCTAGTCCAATTGCTCATTAACATGATACACAAGACACAATGGATTAGGTGCTCCTGTCTGTAACGTTGCTGAAAATAGGGATGCTGTGTTTGTAAACTGTCAGGTACTACAAGGGATACAAAACCTATTCATTGCTGAAGCAGTATTTCCTTCCTTGCTTCCTGATTTAATTAAATACTGTTTCAGTGTTCTTACTAACTCTTTGACTCCTGAAACCACACTTACTCAATGCTCAGCACAGCCACAGGTGCCTGTAAAAAATCCTTCTCTGAGAGCTCTTCATGTTCACTTGAGGCCAGCATTTCCAACTGCATACAACTTAGGAATTAGATGCTTACTTTAAAACTGAGGTAAGGCTTACAGCCCTCTTTCCCAGGGAACTATGAAAGGATGCCTTACAAATGAAGAATCAAATTGCTCAGCCACATTTTGTCCTGCAAGTACTTTCTCAGTCATTAGAGAATCCAAAACTTTGTTAAAATATTTCTTGTGTTCTTGGCTACTCTTCTTCAGGGCTTAGGCTATACAACTGAAGCAAATTTCTGCCAACTTTTATTCTAACACATCTATAGCTTTTACAGCTCAACACTTCTTCCACCCTGCAAGAAAACAGATCTCATTTTTTTTGACTTTGCCTTCCTAACTTTTTTCAGGAAACTCAGTCAGCACTCCTTCGTTTTACTTTTGCTTCATGGTCAAGATCATAATGGTCTCCATATGACTGTTGAAACTGACTTCTTTTCTTAATATTGAACATTTTCATAATATTATAATCTTTTTCTGATTTTTTTTTATTTCTCTGACTTCTTTAATCATATTTAATACTCTCACACTTGCTCTTGTATGCTTTTGCATCACCCTAATTGAGATCTGGAACATCTGCTGCCTTTTTCTATAATCACATCATGAATTATCTCCTTTGGCCAATGTTATCTCATCTGTTTTGGTCTGATTTTACAAGGGATCTTACTTAATATTATTAAAGAAAGTGGAAAATACCACTGCACTCAGTGGAGCTGATAAAAATACTTCATCCAACATAATGTGATCTGTTTCAATGTGGTGCTTGTCATATTCCCTGAGAATAATTTAGAGATCTCACCCCATAATTGAAATTTGGGGTTATAACACTCATTTAAGGCAGAAGCAAGATGTGAAGCAAAACTTGTGCCTAATAATGCTCTTACATGCATCTTGCTTCAATCTTTTCCTCTTTCAGGAAGACTCACGAGAAAAAAATCTCTTGAGGAGTTTCCTCAAAGGCCATTTGAGGCTCTCAGCAATGCAAGTCAGGAGGAACCTGCTCTGTATTCAGGATGATAGGACACTGTCAATTTGACAAGAAAGAAGGAAAACTCTCCCTCAATGAAAGTCGTTTAAAAAAAGTGAGATGTGGCATCAACCGTTAATCCAAGGCAAACCCAGAAAGCATTCCACTTGTGAACTCACTGAACTGAGGCCTTCTTATGGCACATGGGGAGGGATGTTACACATTGTTTCTAGTCATGTTCTCACAAGCCCTGAAACAAACATAAAATTTGATGTGCTAATAAAGAGCTATGAGACTAAGTAATAAAGAAAATGATATATCACTGCAAATGTATATTACTGTAAGCACCACATATGAATGGACAGCAATTCATCATGCAGGGCATGACTAGTTGCATATTGTCACGCTCTTTCTCATATATATTAAAATTAATATTCCTCATGAATTTTGATGGCTCTTTTCCATCTCCAGTTTGGACTGTACAAGGCTTTTTCACTGACCACTTCAGAGCTGACTGTCAGGGCCCTGCAAGACATAGCCACTGCAGATCTCCAGCCCTGGTGCAACTCTGTCCTGTTTCTGTTACCACCCATCCCAGCACACTGCCCCAGGCACACTGAAGGGATGGTCCTGGTGCCTGTGGGCAATCCCTGCCCCACTGCTATTATGGTTGGGTTATGGCCACTGCTTCTCTGACCAGGGTCCAGCCAGGAGCTAAGCTGTCATTGCTGGGGCACAGGGACTGATCAGTTCCTGTTCCAACTCTTCCTTCTCCCCCCTCATCCGGGTTGAGCTGTCAGGGAACTGAGCTGAGAAGAGGGCAGCTGTTGGGAGTGGCAGCAGAAGCTATGTGGCCCTTGGGGCTATGACCCCATAACATGGCCCTCTTCCTGATCTGTCTCTCTCACCCCATGTGTCTCCCCTGATTTCTTGGGCCTTCTGCTCTGCAGTCTGTCATCACAGGCTACATGTGCTGTGGAAGAGTCTGGGGCTGAAGATGTTTCTGCACAAATCCTGCACATCTCTCATTCTAAAGTCGTCCAAACCCCACAGTAAAACTTATTCACTTATCAAACCAAGAGGGCTAGAAAACATGTTGGGCTATGAGGGTTTTATGTGAGCAGGAGGCAGGTTACTCCAATATAAGGCAATGTCCCAGGCTCCTCATCTCTCTCCAAGCACAAGGCAAGATGTTCTGACATGGCAGGGGTTCACTCAGCCTTACAACCTGTAAGATCAGAGTGGTCACCCTCTCTATTCTCTGGTGTATGGCAGGCTCCATCAGGAGCTGGGACGTGAGAGTTTTTTAAATGTATCCACATTATCTTTGTAATTGCCTCTCCCTCCAGGGTTAAATGCCTGAGCAGTGAGTGTACAGCATGGCATGTGATGCCAGGCTTACAGGTGGAGGTTTAGCTAGGCATAGACAAGATGGACCAGATGTACAGGGGTGTATCTTTGTGTCCTCCATTCACTGGCCAGAAGGGTAGCTTTTGGTTATCAAAAGCTTCTGGTCTGCTTTCAACTGACAATCAGTTAAGCACCTGTCAGGTCTTTACTGCTATCAGTTCAGTTATCCTAAACGGTGAGCAAGATTGGTTTTGGAGGAACTAGGAGAACCAAAGAAAACCTAGAGAACCAGTTCACAGCAATGCTTACCTGTAAGCAGCAATCCCAAAAGCTGTTGAGGTCTAGGTCCTGAGGAACTGGCAGC
>NW_008688589.1:0-18184 GCF_000695815.1 Acanthisitta chloris | reverse complement strand
TATGTGTTTTCTACGCTAACACTTGCACCCAGTGGTTGTGCTGTCCCAGACTGTCCCCTCACGTGTGTTCCCTGTTTGCAGCTGCAGATGAAGATGAGTGAGCGAGCTGTTTCCCTCAGCACCATGGTGCCCCTGCCCCGCAGTGCCTACTGGCAGCACATCACACGGCAGCACAGCACGGGGCAGCTCTATGGCCTGCAAGGTAAGGCAAGAGCCAGGGCACAGATCACAGCACCACAATGTTGAGTCACACTGCAGAGAGGGATGGTTGGTCTAAGCCAGTTGCCACTGTTGGCTGGTTGGTGGAGAGAAAGGCACATCCCAGTTTGGGATGGACAACTTGGCAGAGGGTCATCATCAGGAGGTTCTCTTCTTACTGCCAGTTGGAGAGGAATCCTTCAGTTGACAGGTTTAGAGAATCATAGAATTTTAGGGGTTGGAATGGAGCTTAGAGATCATCCAGCCCCAATCCCCTGCCCTGGGCAAGGAAATCTCCAACCAGAGCATCCAACCTGGCTGTGAACACTGCCAGGGCTGGGGCAGCCACAGCCTCCCTGGGCAACCTGTGCCAGTGTCTCACCACACTCACAGGGAAAAAATTCTTCCTAATATCTAACCTAAATTTCCCTCTTTTAGTTTATCCCCATCACTCCTTGTCCTGTCACTGCAGCTCCTAACCACTAGTTTCTCTGCAGCTTCCCTGGAGCCCCTTCAGCTCCTGGCAGGCTGCTCTGAGGTCTCTACAAAACCTTCTCTTCTCCAGGCTGAACATCCCCAACTCTAAGCCTGTCCTCATAGGAAAGATGCTCCAGTCCTTTTCTCAGCTTTGTGGCCCCTCCTGACCACAGACCATTTGTTTTAGAATTTGTTTCCAGGTCTGACCCAGTTACCAAACTTGCCCAATCCTTTCTGCTACCAAACTCCTTAATGACACCTGATTATTTGCTAGACTTAACCCCATTTGGCTCCTCTCCCCTTGCATTGCTGCCTTGTACTAAGAATGATGCAGCCTTCATTATTATGTTGTGTACTTGCAACCAAAACAACATCCTCAAAACCAGCTGAATTGGGGAAAGTAAAAGGAAATAAATTACCCTAGAAAAGCATTTATTGAGCAGCTGCAGTGCTGCCACCAGATGAGGGTGGGCAGGTGTCTTCTCCAAATCCCCTCCTTGCTGCCAGCCCAAGGAGCAGCACAGCTCAGTTCCCTCCTATTGAACACCTGGAGCTGCAGAGAGGGAGGGATGTTCCTGCACCAATGGTCCCTCCGTGGTCACCAAGGGACATCTAGTGGTCTGGGAGGGACCTCACCACTCCTGCAGACTGGGTGGCTCCCCTGGGTATTTCAGAGCATGTTTCAAATCTGAACTTCAGTTTCCTGAGGGACTGGAAACCACAGTACCTGATGTGCTTCTTGTTGCTTCAGGCTGGTTTCCCCTGAGGCACCTCCAGAGCAGGAGCTGTTGGTGCTCAGACCTCAGAGGAGCTGGGCCAAAGTCAGTATGGTGTAGTCATGTGTGGGTTTAGAATGAAAAACCCTCAATCAGCCAACACCTATTTGTATTTCAGAGCACATTGTTCCACTGGGAGCTCCATGGGTTGTCTGGGTTAGTGTGGGTACAGCAGTTGGTACAGATGACTTGGGATCAGAGTGTTAGGCAGAAAAGCCAACAGAAAACAGGCTAAACCCTTAGGAGAACTGCAGCAGCCTGGAGCATTGGATGGAGGGAGCCAGCACCTGCCTGAAATTGTTTTCATAATGTATGGGATAAAGGCTGAGCTGCATTAAACATTGGGATGATAAAAATCATAGGATTCCAGAACAGTTTGGGTTGGAAGGACCATAAGGATCATGTCATTCCAACCCCTGTCATGGGCTGGGACAAATTCCACTAGCCCAGGTTGCTCCAAGCCTCATCCAGCCTGGCTTGGAACACTTTCAGGGATGGAGCAGCCACAGCTTCTCTTGATGCACTGGAGCAGTTTCCTTTCACCACTGGACCATTAGAAAGTGAAGCTCAGCTTGGCCATGGGTGTATGATTTATTTCTCTGTCATCCCTGATGGTCAGGGCTGGTGTGGAGCAACCTTGTTGGAAAGAACACCCCAGACAAACCTGTAGTTAGCAGAAAACCTCAGGACTCGGCAGGACTTTCTAGTACTAACTTGGAGACACCATTTACCAACACTAAGCATTCAGAAACCACTAGACAGACATTTTATAGCATCCTGATTTGGAAAACATTTCATATCTTCTTTTTTTTTCCCTCCTCAGGAGTTTCTCAAGGAATAATGGGTGATATTTATTAAATAAAGCCAGTAGAGGTTAGCACCTCCAGAACATGAAATATCACCATCTGTGATGACCAATTCCAAGCTCTGGCAGCTCTGACACATGTAGTCACATTCTAGTCTGATCCTCTGATTTTTAGGGAAAATAAAAACCCCCTACCAAAAATATAAAATAATAATAAAGAAAAAAGAAAGAAGAAAAAAGAAAAAAAAAGAAAGAGGATAAAAGTATTTTCCTTGTTTCTTTTTTCCAACACTAGATGGGGTAGGCAGCACGTGGAAAGCCCTAGCTAGGCAGGGGAGGGATGAATGAACAAGCAGCATTTCCATGCCTGCTCAAATTTGTTCAATAAATTAGGGTATGGGAGGATGAGCTGCTGGTGGCAACGTGTGGCACACAAAGCCAAGGCTGCTGGTAACACTGACACAGTCAGGGCACTGAGCTCTCTGTGCCTTGCTATGGAGTTCCTGATTAAAACAGTAATTCAGCATGGAGATGACACAAGATGAATAGATTTTCTGTCTACAAACACTTGTTTTATATTTAGAGAAATAGGTTGCTGGATAAACTGGGAAAAAAGGATCCCTAGGAGAGTGTTGTTGTTTCTCACAAGGCTTTGGGGACTAAGCAAGCCTTGCAGCCAGCACTGGGATTAGAGAAGACATTAAAGGCTTTGTGTTGTTCATCAGTCAGAGCTCTTACTTCAGGGGTACCTCCAGCTCCTCTAATTAGATCAGGTTGCCAAGTTCTGGGCCAACAAGATGATTAGAGGGATGGAGGTCCCCTCCTATGAATAAAGGCTGAGAGAGCTGGGATTGTTCAGCCTGGAGAAGAGAAGCTTTGGGGTGACCCAGTTGCACCTTCCAGTGCCTGAAGGAGCAATGGGAAAGATGGATAGAGACTATTGACAAGGGCCTGGAGGGAGAGGACAAGGGGGAATGGCTTCACACCAACACAGATAAGGGTTAGATTGGATATTGGGAAGAAATTCTTCCCTGTGAGGTGCTAAGACAGTGGCACAAGTTGCCCAGAGCAGCTGTGGCTGCTCCATCCCTGGGAGTGTTCCAGGCCAGGTTGGATGGGGCTTGGAGCAACCTGAGCTAGTGATTTCTGGATCTGTTCTTGTCCTGTTTTCTAATGTACAAGAAAGAACTGCTGCTGCTATGAGCTAAAGTGCATTTTTCATTTAAAATGCAAAGTCAGAACGTTGAAAAATGAATATGCTTTGTACAACTTTCTGATCTTAAAGAACTGGTAAAGAAAACCTAAGTGCAGATGTTTCTGAGGTGAAGCAGCAGCTTGAGCAGGGACAGATGAATTAAACCCCTGTGACCTGTAGTTCATAGTCTTGTGTAAAACACTGACTGAGGTTCCTGTGTCTCACTGAGGTTGTTCTGTTTTTTTGCACCTGCCTTGGGGAAGATGTTTCGAGCCCAGTGAAGCTCCAGCGCACAGACACTTTTCCAGCCTACAGGTCAGACCATCGATAGAAGACTCTAAAGAACTTTACAAACTTCTGACCAACTGCCTGGTCTTCTGGTCTTCTGACCAACTGCCCCAGTGGACGACAGTGATGAAGATAAACAAAGATGGAAACATGGAGAAGTTCAGGTTGGATGGAAATTTCCTGCAATACAAAGGATTTTTTTTAAACTTTTCAAAGTGGAAATTACTCTATGGCTATTGAGGAGAAGACCCAAACCAACAAACCCTCTGGTGTATCTTTTATATCTTAGAGCTGGACAGATAAGAAATCCCTCCCTAAAGATTTCCAAATGGTTTTGTATGATAGGTATGTTGTAAATATATGATTTTCCTGTTGTAGTGTGGTTCCATTTTGTCTGTTACAGCTGTGTGGTCACTGCTGTTCCCCCTTGTTTGTGGTAATGCTTCTCTTTAGTTCTTTCCATTACTCTTAGCATAATCCTTGCCCTTTGGAATGGTGGCCAGTTTTAAGCAGCTGTTGGAGACAATTTTCCCTGTTTGAAGCCTGATGGAAGACTTGATTGATTTCTTTTCCAAGCACCCTCTCGATCTTCTCTTTCCTGTATTTATTTCCACCTCTGTAAACATTCAAAATAAAAAAAAAAAGTCCCACTCAGTTTGTGATACAGTGGTTTTTGCCAGCACTAGCAGCATCACAAACAGCTCTTGGGGAGGGATTAGTGCACCAGAAGGAAGGATGGAGGAGGACAGTGGTTTGATGCTAACATAAGTGACTGAAAAGCATGTTATGACTAGTAGCTCTCAGGTTTACTTGTGCTAATGTATTCCCTTTAGAGCTGGCAGCATCTGCTGTTTTATCAGGGATATGACAGTTCTGGAAGTGCTTTTATTCACCTTTCACTCATGCAGTGATTGATACAGCACAACTATCTGTGCTTGAACAGTCCAATTACAAAGAAGACCATAAAAGCCACTCCAACCTTGACCTTTAAATGAAGGGTCATTAAATCAACTAGCTCTGGTGTTATTCTTACTAATGAAACTGTGAAGGCTGGTAAAATGGCCTAAAAGGAACTTAGAATTACTGTGTGTGTATGGCACAATATCAACAAGTTGCTTTGGTTTTAAGTTTTGGTATCAACGGATTAAGTTTGCTTTGTGTCATTGCTGACTCACTTAGCAAGGTCATGAGCTGAAGGAAGTGAACGTTTGCTACTCCTGTAGTTTTATGGTAAGACTTTATGGTAAGAGAAAGGTCTTTCCTATGTTTGGAGCTGGAGTGTTTAGACTGTGTGTGTGTGCAGCACTGATAGATGATCATAGAATCAACTGGATTGGAAGAGACCTCAAAGACCATCAAGTCCAACCCTACACTGATGCTTCTCTGTGTGCCAGGCTGGAGCTGCAGAACTCTCAGTTCCCTTTATACAAGCAATAATTGTGTGGGGAAGGAGATTTTCTCTGCACCACTGGGGCTGTTTTTGGGGCTGTCCTATCCCTGGGAGTGTTCCAGGCCAGGTTGAATGGGGTTTGGAGCAACCTGGGCTAGTGGAAGGTGATCCTGCCACGGCAGAGGGTGGAATGACATGATTTTTAAGGTCCCTTCCAACCCAAACCATTCCATGATCTTATGCTACTTGATTTTCCACACCTTACCAATGAAAATGGCACATCCTCAGGCAGGAATCCCCAGGATAATCATTAGGAACTGTCCTGCCATTTGCAGAAACAATAGGCTAAAGACCACATGAAATAGTGTGGAAAAGACCTCTGGTCCTACTGGGCAAATTATATTTTAAAGGATAATAACATAAAGCATAAAAACAAGACTCTAATTACGTGTGCTCATTAAGATGCTTTTGGTTTGGGTTTTTTTTGATTGAGAATTGCACTCTAGACACATATAAACTCTGGCAACTGCCTCAATTTTGTCTCTCAGAGTTCTAGGTTGACTTTCCCTAACCTTCTGTCCTTTAGTTTCGTATTCTGCTGTGAACTTAACGAATCTCACAGAGGTGGACACACTTTATGTGTAGTATATGAAGTCTTGCTTGTATCAAATTATAGCTCCTAATCAGATATTGTATTCTGAGACCACTGGATAAAAGACTTTACAAAATGACTAAGAGAAATGACTAAGAGAAATTCACTTGCTAATATAATTTTGTGTATCTTTTTGACTGAAGATTACTTTACATCAGGAGATAAACTGTACACAGACCAAATGGTATAGAAAACCCTTTGTGCTGAAGGCAAATATCCTTTAGGAATATATTGGCCATAAAACTGAAGTAAAGAGTTGCTTAAATACTTATTTCTCCATGAACTTGGGATGACTCAGCTCAAACCCAGACAGCATTACTGAGTTGTGAGCTCCAGTTTTGGCACGTTGAGTAAAGTCAAAGCACCTACATTGAGTATAAATGGAACACATAAATGCTGTTCTGCACTGTAGGGAGGGAAAAGGTGGCAAAAAGAGATTTATAGCTCCTCTGCCAGCTGGGAAAGAGGAGGAGTTGGAGGGACCTCTCACAGCTGGAGCTGCCTGAGGGCTCTGCTTGGAATCCCCATGGTGCCCATGAGTAACCTGCCCTTTTCCTCATGAATTTGCCTCAAAATGAAGACTAGAATTTTGAGAGGTTGAGCCATTTTCCTTGTTGGAAGGTCTTTTGCTCTACTCCAGAAAGGGAGGAAATATTTTCAAGAAAGCTGATTCTGTGGCAGACCTTTTTGCAGTGAGCCAGGCAGGATCGATCTAAGGTCAGAGGCCACCTGGAACAGCAATAGATGGAATAAAAATTCCATTTGTCTCAGTTTGGGAAGGGTCTGTTATTCCCAGCATTTGTTTACCCCATGTATTATTCAGTTTACTTACAGTGTGAAACAAAATCAATTGCAAGTTGCTTTTCCTTTGCCATATGTGACTGTCAGATCCTGGTGGAAAATAGCTTTAGTCTTCCAAGTCTGACGTTGGCAGACCCAAAGCAGAGTGATGCATCTAACTGAACTCTCAGAATCAATCAGGTTGGAAAAGACCTCTGAGAGGATCAAGTCCAACCTACAGCCTAACACCACGTTGTCAACCAGACCATGGCACTAAGTGCCACGTTCAGTCTCTCCTTCAACACCTCCAGGGACAGAGGTTTTTAAACTCCAGTATAATGGAGTCTCTCCTTCAACACCTCCAGGGACAAAGGGGTTTAAACTCGAGTATAATAATTGTCTGAACTCATTATCTTCCCATATTTATTAACCAGAAGCACACACATGTACAGTTTTATGGGCTATATCCACCCTCAGGTTTAACTTCTGCTGTTAATGACCACACTAGGCAGTTGTCACACATTGAGAGGTCCATGAGTTGTGGCTGCTTTGAAGAGATAATAATAATGGAGCCCTAAAACGAATAAAATGTCTTCTGTGATGCCTCATAGCAAATCAGGGGTTGTTTGTTCTTTGAATTTGATCATCATTCTTTACTGATGACTTGTTAACCTTCAGATTGTCACTTTGTGTTGCGTTTGCCACGAAGGTTTGCTCCTGCAGAGCCAGGGAGGGTCAAGGGCACTGCCAAGTTGGCCTGTTTTGACTTACTGACTGACTTCCATTTAAAAAAACCAACCTGCCTCTCCCATAGTTTTGCTAACACATGGCTATGAGATACCACAGTAACGAGGATATAACTTTTCCTATGTGTTTTCATCTCAAGGGTCAAGCTTGAAGCAAAGTGACCAGCAGTAAGTTCAAACCTGTTTCTATAGAGATATTTCCCTCTCTATTCCATTTAAGAACCTGAATAGAACAGCTGAATAGACTTCACAGCACTTGGTTCTAGGAGCCTGAAATCTTCCAAGTGATTTCAATGGGGTTTAAACTGCTTAATAGGCAGAATGAAAAGAATGTAGCTTTGCACGGGTTTGAGAAATAAAGATTCAAAATGGGTAGAAATGTTTTAATGAAAGGCAATGTTGGAGCTGGAATATTTCACAATATAAGAAGTATATCAAACCTGGCACTTACAGGATTGTAAAGATCAATTTGTTCTGTTCATCACACACATTAAAGATGCTCTTGTCCTTTTAATGACAGTAATTCCATGGGTAAACACTTCCTAATTGTGAAAGTTTGGTAAATGATGTTAAGTGTTTGGTGAGTATGAACTGGGTGCTGTGCCATGGTTTCTTGGCTCAGTGTTTGAAGAGAAACTCTCAGAAGAATCCCCATGGCCACATCAATAAACAGGTCAAAGAAGGAAGGCCAAAGGAGAAACACTCTGCTGCCTTCCCTATAGGGTAACTATACTGCACAGCAACTCTTTAGCTGCTCTTATTGCCTCTGTGTGACCTCAACCACTGTTTATCATCCCTCCTAGCTGAAGTGCTGCTCTCCCCATTAACTCCTATCACTTCAGCTGTCACATTTGGGTGGATCCATCCCTAGAAAAAAACCTTTCATTCCCTTTGCTCTGAAGTGGGAATGCAATGCTTAGCCAAACAACCAGGAGATGTTGATCTGCAGAGAAATTCCCTCAGTTATGACATGAGTAGGAGTTATACACCCTTAAACTGTGTTAGTTATTCTCCTTGGGCAGATCCTGTGCAGAGACAAAGGCTCTGTGAGCAGCTAATCTGAAGGCAGAGGAAAGGTTTGCACTAATTTCAGTGTCAGAAGGCTGAAGCAATTTTAGCTCCAGGATTACAGCAATGAAAGAGTAAGGTAAGGCCCTTTATCTCCAAGCTCTCTCACTCTGGTGATACTTTTGAAGTGGCACTGCTTAAAATGAGCAAACTCACAATTTGCTCTACCTTTTACAAAGCAGATGAAAGTAATGGCTCTGATTCATTCCTGTTTTATCACAATTACTGAAGGCAGAGTTGTTCCTTGTGCTCCCAAAGGATGCCACATTACTTCAGTTTTATTTCTCACTATCATTATGTCTAACTTTGTGGACATTGTTATTCTTGCACTGAAAGAAAAAAAAAAAAGCAAAAAAAAAGCCACTCAGAGGCATTTGACTGAAAAATCATAGCAAAATAGAAATTATTCCAGAGGGTCCATCTACATAAATACACATTAATCTACTTCTTAAATATGTAGTAGAGTTTTCCCCCTGAGGAGACAGTGGAGCTGAGAAAATATGTAACAGTAATTAATTACTAGCCAAGAAGAGATTAATATTGCATGGGAGGAATAATAAAACAATGTGTGTAAGTAAGTGGTGTCTGTAGGGGGATGTGAGCTGGGAAGGGATATCAGACAGTGACAATGTGAGATTTAATATCTCATCCAAAGGAAAGTGCAGGTTTTCATTTGAATGACACTTTCTGTCTAGCACAGCTATTTATTTTCACAGCTCATCTTTTAGACAAACAAATCCATTTTACTTCCTATTGCCCATGAGATCTGCTTTTATTGGTGCTGAAAAACCCTCATTTCTTCTTTTAGCAATCGCTGCTGGACATATTCCTGAGCTCTGTGCCTTGGTATGAAATATCTTTGTGCTTGTGTGTAAGCTGCAGATGAGAATGTGCTCCTGAAAACACCTCCCATGCCCTGTGCTCTGCCTTTTAGCTTTCAAAGGTGTTGCCCAAGCTCTGTTTGACCTCAGCCAACCTCTGCTGCTGTTTCTTTTAAAGCTGGTGCAGCAAAGATCTCTAAACGACATAGAGTTGGAGCAGCTCTAAGATTTAACTCAAAGAGAAAACTCCATTAACATTTTCCAGTAGGAATTACCTTGGGGCATGTATGAAGCTGAACGAGAAAATCAGGAATTTGGGTTCAACCCCAGTGGAGTGGAGTAACCACTGCGATGCTTGTGAGCAGTTTATCCTCTAGGGATGGGAGGATTTGTTAATATGGGGTTTAATTTAGGATTTTAACAAAGGACTCGAGTCATCATTGCCATTGGTATCATTGTCATTGTCACCATCAGTGTGGGAGTGCTGGGAGAGCTGTGGTGGCTCAGTGGCTGTGTCACCTCCACTCCAGGGGACAAACTCTGTGCTGGGAAACTCAGCTCTAGATTAGAGGTCTAGTGAGTGAGTGTATTAAGCTGAGGATTTAAATGTGAGGTTATCGAGGGGAAAAGCCATCTGGGTCACTCAATCCAATTTCTTGCAGTTGGAGGTAAACACATGAGAAGTCTTTATTCTAGAATATCCTTCCAAACCAGAACATCTCCTGACTCTTCTGGGTCCACAAACCCCTACACTGCATCAAAAATCACAGAACACAACAACTTGTATTACAGAAAAGAAACTAGGAAATGCCTTAAGGAAACAGAAAATAAGTGTTGGTATCCAGGAGCCCAGAAATACCCCAGCTAGCCATGCAAAGCCAGGGCACTGGCTGGGGGAGGTGGCCCATGGCACTGAAGGAATCCTGCCCTGGGCAGTGGGAGCAGAGGGAGGCAGAGCTGTTGGCTTCTCCTCTCCCAGGGCAGAGCTGAGGAAGAAGAGCTCAGGCTGCACTGAGAAATGCCACAATTATATCCAGTTTTCAGGACTAACAAATTCCTCCTGCCTGGAGGAGAAGGGTAGATCCAGCACTGTTTTTCTTGAGACCAGGAGGGATCCTGTGCCACTTGAGACCAATTCTTGTGTTGCACTTCACCAGCCAAAAGGTTCTTCCCCAAATACACAGGTCACAGCTCACCAAATGTGTCTGATGCCTTATTTGCTCCAAACACTTCCTATTTGATTTGTCCATGATTTTAACATTTCATAAGGTAAAAGCAGGACACTTCTTTTCTGGAAACTAGGATTGCAGAGCAAAATATTTTCATACAATTGAAAACCTTCTACAGATTCTTCTTTCTCTTTCAAGTATAAAATCCACTTTTTCTAATAAGGGGGAGAAAAAACCCCACATTTAAAATGGTGTTTCCACCTGGGTGAGAAAATGGGAGGAGGACTGGAAAGATCTAGTGTGGCTAGTGATGATGAGTGTAGCAAAAGGCAGTGGCAGGACTCGAGGGCAGATTTGTCAGCTCTCCTTTCAGAGAAGCTGTGTTGGTTATGTGAATAAAAAGCAAACTTCATTTGCCACTGGGGTAAATTCAACATCTGCTCATCCAGCTCGTTTTTAAAAAGCAGATTGAAGTGGAGTAAAATAACATCTTCTGCCAAAACCTTTGAGGAGAAGATATTTATATTCCTTGCTGTAGCAGGGGAATAGAGTGTGAGGTTGGAAATATCCTGCTTGCTGCTTTTCCTGAGCTACTAGGGCACTTTGCCAGCTGAAATGGTCTTAAAATCTTCTCTTTTCCAGGGAAATTGAAACCTCTTTGGCTTTTTCCTCTCCCCTTCTGGAGATGCAAAGTGTCAGAAAACAGCAAGGATAGCATCAGGCTGTAGCTGCTAGGGAAGTGTAAGCATTTCACTCCATCCTAGGCAGCATTTCTCAGGAAGGTCATTTAGAGAAGAAAGATCCCATGGCACAATTCCCCTCCTGCTTTAGGAGCTCTTGGCACCTTTTTAGCATATGGCTCTGTGTTTATCTGCTTTTGCTCATGTTAGAAAAGCAAAGGGGAGATGAGGTAGGGGAAGAATATTCAGTAAGTTACCTGTTGGGTGTTTTTTGCAAATGTTCCCTACAGTAGATCTATTTCTTCAGCACTTTCTTTTCTGGCCATTAACAGCCTGGAAAAAACATCATCTGTGATGTTTGCTGTGTGTCTATAAACTGTTGGAAGAGTGAAATGAATATTACTTTGATTATATAGGTTCCTATTTGTACTCCTAAGTGACCCATTTATTTTCAAGACAGGTTCTAGTGTGCACTAAACTCACATTTGCATGATTGAATGTGTTATTGTGCTTGCAAACACCTCTTTGTGGCTGCAGTTATTCATGGCACATGATCTAGTGGCTGGAGCAGGAGGTTTGGAGTCTGCAGCAAGAACTCCTGGAGCAGCTCCACCAAAGCTCCTGCAGGTGACACTGGGAAATCACTTAGAGGGGTAGAGGTGACAGTACTTAGGTGGCTTAATGCTCTGCAAAAGCAAGTTCTAGCTGGTTTGGCTTTATTGTACCGAAGAAATACTCTGAGTACTTGCACATAGATGAATATTCACCCGTGATGGTAACATGGAACTGTTGGAACAAGTCCAGAGGAGGCCAGAAAGTTGCTAAGAGGATTGAAGGATCTCCCCTATAAGCACAGGTTGAGGGAGTTGGGGTTGCTCAGCCTGGAGAAGAGAAGGTTGTGTGGAGACCTCAGAGCACCTTCCAGGATCTGCAGGGGCTCCAGGGAAGCTGCAGAGGGATCTGTGTTAGGAGCTGCAGGGACAGGACAAGGAGTGATAGGGATAAATTGGAAGAGGGAAAGTTAGATTAGATCTTAGGCAGAAGTTTTCCCTGTGAGGGTGGTGAGACAATGGCCCAGGTTGCCCAGGGAGGCTGTGGCTGCCCCAACCCTGGCAGTGTTCACAGCCAGGTTGGATAAAACCTTGAGCAACTTGTTCTGGTGGGAGATGTCCCTGCCCAGAGCAGAGGGTTGGGACTGGAGGATCTCTAAGCTCCATTCCAACCCCTAAAATTCTATGATTCTCTGATTTGTGATCTGTACCACAATGGCTTAGGAACAAAGCAGAAACTCAGTGCTCACCTTTCAGGTTGTATGGCTTAGAATAAAATTTAAAATGGAGATGTGCTGTGGCTTCCCCTCATGCTACCTTTCAGGTTGTATGGCTTAGAATAAGATTTAAAATGGAGATATGCTGTGGCTTCCCCTCATGCCCAACCTGATCAAAAGGCAGTGACATTGCTTAGCACCTGTGCAAACATTGTCCTGGTTGTGTGTTTCAAGGTTTTCCAGGTAGGCAATGAAACGAGATGGCAATGACCTTTAACATAGTGCAGGGACACTGAAACTGTCTTGCTAATTTTCCTTTAAGGAATAGAGGAAGGTGAATGCAATATAGTTGATTTGGACTTGCTCCTCATAAAAGAGCTAGAGATACATCTGAGATGTGTCTTGTTGCTTTGGTTAAGTCAAGACTTGCCTGTTGCATTGTTTCACCATCATTTCAATGGTTGTTTTTGGCCACTGCCAGCTGAAACACCAGATGAGCAGAGACTGAGCTATGGCAGTTCTTTTCTGAACTGAAAAGTTTCACACAGAATGAAGTGAACAAAACTATCTGTTTTTATTTCCTTAACTTTGTAATTTCCTGCTCTTTCTTCAGCCTTTGCAATAACATCTCACAGTGTCAGGGCTTGATTAATTCAATGAATTATAGCAGAACTGGAGCTGTCAAGAGGTTGCCAGTGTGTTTTGATTGATATTCAATTACTTTTCATGTAAACACCAATGATTTTAATGTCCTTATTTTCTAAAGTTATTTATGAAACAAATTTCCTGGAGCCCATCAGAGGAAAAGGCAGAGTCAGGACTGCTGGGGCAGTCACACACATGGCACAGTGGGGATGAGAAGGAAATCATAGAATCATAGTATGTTAAGGGGTTGGGATGGAGCTTAGAGATCATCCAGTGCCAACCCCTGCCCTGGGATATGATATCTCCCACCAGAGCAGGTTGCTCAAGGCTTCATCCAACCTTTGAACACTGCCAGGGTTGGGGCTGGATGATCTCTGCATTCCAACCCCTTAACATACTTTGAATCAGTAGAGATATTTCACTGACCCTTCAAGGACACAATGCTTTATGGACCCTGAGTGACCAATATGGCCCAGACAATTTTTTCTTCTCCTGAAAATCTTCCCTGGGGGAGAATCTTAGAAATGTCAGTTCAGCACTTGAGAATGAAGCTGAATATGGTTCAATCTGGGGACCTATTTAGCATGATGTCATTAAAATGTCAATTATTAATAAAACAGAAATTAGTTGGTTGACCTTATACTCATGGTGAGCAAAAGGATCAAGGCGTGTGCCATGAAACCTGGAAAGGAAACTGTGGAATGATGTAAACTTGTTGATTTTCTTTTCTTAATGAGGTCTGTGAAGCTTTAATGAGAGTGACTGTTGCCAACTGTACTACCAGTTAGTGGCAGAGGTTGCCTTGTTGGGATATAACAGACCTGTCTGCAACAGGGCCACAAAGAGTAAGGAGCTTCCAGAAGGCAAAACCATCTCAGGGTGAGTTTTGAAAAACTTTAGTTAAGATTATTCCTCCACCTTCCCAGGTAGTTCTTAATGTCTCACTGGAGTCTGTAGTTTGCTTTTTCAGTTAATGTAGTTTGTTTTTTCAGTTCATGTTCCTATTTCTTGCACAAAGAGTTGTTAAATACTTTGCTCTCTAAATAGATTATTTTGCCATTTAGAAATATTTTATCATCTTTATACAGCTTTGGGCTTAATCCACTAGTGCATTAGTATATTTGTTGGGTAGCCTGGAACTCTTAATTGTTTTAAGGAGAGATCTTGGACTTGATTTGAGGAAAAAAAAAAAGAAGCTGAAGAGATTCTTTTCAATTAGTTTATAGCTTCTTTGTTTCAGCTTGTTTTCCCAGACTAAAATCCACGTCACACTTAGGAGATGCAGGGCACAGGGGAAGATAGATACCAAGAAACATCTCCTGCCTTCAGAAGTTATTATCTGCCCAATCATAATTTCCCTCTCTTACCACATTTTATGAATTAAAACTCTGTCTCTAAATGTGGAGTTGAATGGCAATTTAACAGCAAACCCACTGAAATGCAAATGCTTTCTTAAGTGCAGTGTTGCATCCTTAATTTTCCACTCAAGTCATTTAGAAGCCATTAGTTGAAGTGGAAATCTAAGATAAAGCACATCCATGTGGGTACAATAGCTTCTCTGAAGGCTGCACTCCTAATTGGCTGAGGAAGATAAAGTCCTAATTGCATTTCATTAGGTTTTGATATAGCTGCTGTAAGAGTGTTTGTAGCTCCCTCCCTGCCAGCTGGGGTTGGGTTAGGCAGAGGTGGTGTTGGCACACAGGAGTCAAATCCTCTGTGATGTGAATTGCTGATCTCTTCCCAATATTCAAAGTGCAGGTGACCATTTCAGTCAGACTCTGCTGCAATGAGCAGTATAATTTTATCTCTAAAACACAGTGAAAACCTTTCAGGTTGTGTTGAAAACAAATGCAAATACCTGAGCAGGGCAGGCTCTGGCAGCTGGGCAAGGAGAGAGATGCAGAGCTCAAGATCTCCAGAGATATCCATGCCACGAGCTAATGAATGACCATGGCTCTAGATAGACTTGGAGATTATTCCACAGCAATGCAAGAGTAGCTCAATATTGCAGAGGTGAGACAAGATCTGCTTGTAAAAAGAAGTAGCCCCAAGCTCCCTCCCTCAGGGTGACCTCTCCCCATGGGCAGCTGATTTTAGGATTACAGTAGTAATATATTAGGTCTCTCTGCCCAGTGCCACCAGGTCTGATGGCAAAATTATGTAGACAAAATCGATTACAGTAGTAATATATTAGGTCTCTTTGCCCAGTGCCACTAGGTCTGATGGCAAAATTACGTAGACAAAATCATATTGTTTTCAGCTCCTTTGGTGCCCAGGAAAGTTGTCTCTCCAGTCAACTGCTTAAACTTAGGGATGCAGGCTAAGATGTTATTCCAGAGGGACACGTTTACAGGGACTGGCCATGAAACTGCAGCCTCTGCTGACTTTCAGAGCTCTCACTGTCAGTGAAGTCAATGATTTTAATGCTCCTGGATCACTGTGATTTTTTTTTAATGGAGCTGTTGATGCAAAAGTTAACTTCATCTCAAACAGTCTTGAAAACAGCAAGGAAATATGGGCTTGGGTCACTCTCCAAGTAAAGTAACCTCCAGTTTTATCTGTAATCTATTTTCTTTGGAGCAGTGCCATGAACTCAAGGAGTGAGTTTTCCTTTGATGAATAAAGTCCTGGAAGGACTTTGCAGGTGTGGTGACCTAGGGGAAACAGGGAGCAAAGCTAAGGATGCTCTAGCTGCCAAGACAGCAGCAAGAGGACATTTAGGCTGACCCTACCCACCTTTAACTACCTCCTCACACTTTGAGGTTGACAGAGGTGACACTAACCTTGCAGCCTTCATTATGCCAAGTCCTGCCTGCAAATTGCCTCCTCCCTGCAGCACAGCTGTAATAGCAGTGACCTGCTGCCCCAACATCAGGAATAAGGTTTGGAAATCCCTTCATGTTGACCCTTTGCTGCTCTGGCAGGATGCAGCATCGAGCCAGACTCTGCAGCCAAACTTTGCTGAGCCCTTCCAACATTGGAGCCTTGATTAAAGAGAGTCTGGAAGGAAATTGGGTTAGTAGAAACATAAAATTGGGATACAAAAAGTGTGAGATGTGGCAGGTTGTTTTATTAATGTTGCCTTTCAAAAGAAACCAGAAATGATGGGGGAAATGGTGTGTGTTATTTCTGCTGAAAACCTGAATGAGGCACTTGGGAATGTGTTTGTTTTAAAGATCAGAGGGAGTAGAATTTCCAGCTCCTGAAGGGTTATTTAAACCATTCCTGTTACTAATGGAAATAGAGAAATCTCACTTGGATATTTCCTTTCCTCCCCTTTTCCTGTGCTTTCTCTCCTCTCTCACCTTTAGCCTGGAGATGGGAGCTGGACAAAGAACATAACCTCAGAGCAGTTGGCTGAGGACAGAGCTCACTGCACCAGTCTGAAAGAGCAGAATTGGGTCAGGATGAGTTAGTTTCCTTAAATTCTGTTATCTTTTTAGATTATTATATTTCTCCCATAAAATATATAAGTATCAATTATCGTTCCTCAGCTTCAGATTTTCTTCTTCAACTCTATTTTAAATTGAGAGTTTCTCTGTTAATCTCATTTCTGCTAGAAAAATTCTGTGGAAAATATATCAGTGAGCCTGGTCCCATCCCTCCTGGATTCTCCAGTTCAGAGACCTAGTTATGCATGAAAAGTGGGACCAGTAGGCATGTAACAGACCTTTCATGCTGGAAGAATCATTGCTGTGTCAGTGCAAATGGTTGGATTTAATTACTTCTGCCTGCTTTTTGCTAAAATAAACTGATGACTTTTCCTAATATGAAATTCATCTTGTTGATAAACCACCTCAAGGTTGGGGTTGTTTTTTTTTTTTTTTTAATTTCCCCTCCCATTTGCTTAATTTTACTGCCTCAGATTTATTTTTATAGACAGTAGGGACTCTGAAATATTGAATGCATGAGTGAGAGATCTGAATGTTTGTGGAATATTTATTAGGTGATGTTAGAAGATAATCTTTGTGAGTGTCTGTCTTCAATCACAGCCAAAAAGTGTTTCATCCTCCTGGGGGGGAGAACATGCACTGAGTTTTGCTGTCACATGCCTGGGGGAGATCACAGATGTGCAGCAAGGTCAAATCCACCCTGTGCTGAGCTGAATATGCAATCCTAGGGTTAGGGGATGGATCTGTCTGTGCCAGGATACACCAGAATATTCCAGGGATTTTTTGGGGTGTTTTTTAGCTCACATGGTATCTTTTTTTTTTTGGGGGGGGGAGGTGTTCACATGCTTTTGGGTATTCTAAACCTTCTCTTTTTTAAACCTATGAATAAAGAACATTTCTGCTGTTGATGTATTTAGTCCAAAGCAAATTACTTCTTCCTGTAATCACTGCTGGTTTGTGGGCTAAATATTAGGCTATTGCTATTTAATATCTAATTATAGGAGAAAATCTTACTCTCTTTGTCTAGGGAAGAACTGAGTCATTCTTCTTTCCTTGATATAGCTCCTATTTGTTGGATACTGCAAGAAAAGTGTGATGTAAAATAGGAGAGTGAATCCTTTTTCCTTCTAGATGAATTTTTGCTGTTAGAACATTTTGGTATTAAAGTTCCTGCTAGTAACTTTCTTGAGAAGAATCAGCATAAAAGCCAATAGAGATTGTTCCCAGGCTCATACCTTACTGCTAATGTGATTTTTTTCTAGCAGTTTTAGTCAGTTTTCTTATCACAGATTTTCCAAAGAAACCATTAATTTGGGAGAACTTTTCCCTGGGCTGTGCTGGATTGATACCAACTGCTGATTGAGAACAGAATATTTGAAGTCTACCTTGTCCTTCCAATCAATAACTTGTCCACTATGACAATACTGAAACATCAATTGTGTAGAATCTTACTATAAAAAGGTTTAGTCTGAGGAGTGGCTTGAAAGTATTCAATGCCAGCCATGAGTGGAGTGTTTGCATGGAGAGATTTGAGCTGGAAGGAGTGTTTTGTTGGGGAACAGTAGGACAATTCACAATGAAAATGGAAGAAACCAAACCTCAAAAACTTTGAAACTCATTAGTGAATTACACATGGTGATTCTGCAGTTGGATCAGATGATTGTTGTGGTTGCACCAGAGGAGTGATGTGAATCATGGTGCTTTGCAATGCAGTCACTGTGCCAGTTTCAGACCTTTGCTCCTGATTATCCAAGCTTTTTCCTTTGGAAAAGCTGCCTCTTTTGGTATTATATCAGGAAGACTATCCTACATCAGGAGGAATTTCTTAATGGAAA
>NW_008688588.1:1419-22181 GCF_000695815.1 Acanthisitta chloris | reverse complement strand
TGCATGCTTAAGGATTCTAAACCAACTGTGAAATTGAAACAAAAACGAACAAAAAAAGAGTGATTATACTGTCCTGCATAAGTTGCCCATGCTGCATCTGGAAACACTTCTTTTCTACTCTCCATAATTTTATTCTCCATCTCTCTCCCTCTTGCTTCTCTTGATCACCCCTATAGTAGAACAAATAAGAAAATTTTCCTTTCTGCCTCCTTCTTTTGGAGTCATGGATGGAATCTGATCAGTACATACCATTTGCAAATTGAGGCATCAGTTGGCGAATTAAGACCAAGTGAAATTTTCTTGATTGCTGTTTATCATTTAAGAAGGTTTTTGAAAGCTTGACAAAAGCCTACATTGCACCTAGACTTACAGGTGTGTTACAGGATTTAAATGCTTTACTTAGTAGTGAAGAGAAAGACCTACAACCTCTACTTCTCTCCAGTCCTGCAGCCCTAATCTGGAGATTTCTGACATCGTTGGAATAATTCCCAGAGGCTTTAGTAGCCCTGGATCCTGACTCTAATGTCACAGAGCTTATTTGACTTTGCTATGCAGTGAGTGGATAGCATTAGGTGGTGCAAACATTATAATGTGGCCAAGCCTGTAAGCATTGCATCATGTGATGGCCATGAGCCAGCCATGTGTGCTTGCAGCCCAGAAAGTCAATGCTGTTCTGGGCTGCATGAAAAGCAGTGTGGCTAGCAGGTTGAGGTAAGTGATTCTTCCCCTCTATTCCACTCTGGTGAGAATCCACCTGGAGCACAGAATCCAGCTCTGGGGTCCTCAGCACAAGAAAGACATGGACTTGTTGGAAGAAGTCCAGAGAAGGGACACTAAAATGATTAGAGGGATGGAGCATCTCCTTATGAGGAAAGGCTGAGAGAATTGTTTGTTCAGCCTGGAAAAAAGGCAGCTTTGGGTTGACCTCACTGCATAATTACAGTACCTGAAGGGAGCCTATAAGAAAAATAAATAGTCTGTCTATGGAGGGCGGTTGGAACTAGATGAGCTTTATCATCCCTTTCAACCCAAACCATTCTATGATTCTATGATTTCATGTTTGGATGCTTAGAACACATGGGTCCTCAAAAAGAAATGACTCTTCATCCCTCCAATTTCTTCTTTCACTCAAGAAGAGAATCCCAGAAAAAGTAAGGTATCACTTTGCTTGCCTCAGGTCATCCTTTTAATACTCCACCAAGGCAAAGAATCTTACTCTTTGAACATTTCCTTTCCATTAGCAGTTTAAATGTTAGTATAAAACATAAAGTGAACATTACTTATCACTTGGCAGCAAGTCTAAAATTATACCTTTCCTTCATTGAAATTATGCTGGAAAATTGCATTATATTTTGGTGAATGAAAAGCCCATCTCTGTTTTCACCTTTTGCTATAGATATGAAAAGTGTAGAGAAACAACGAGTTTTTATGATTTAGTTGCAATTGTCTTACTTTTTTCCTCCAAAAGGATAATAACAAGCCCTCACCTAGCAATATTTTGCCCACTCTTTCTTGGTATATTCACCAAGGAAAGGTAGAGGGAAAAAAGCTCTGTAAGTGATGATCTGAACATTCTCATGCTAAAAATGCTTCCCAGATTTGTCAGAAACTTCTCATTTTCTGAAAACATAGAACAGTCTTCTAAATTAATTTGCAGATTATCTTGGAACATTTTTCTTGGATGATTATTAAAAATAACTTGCAGTTAACCTCTTGTTTCTGAAACAGTCTTCACAGACACACCCTACATTGTGTTATCCTTCTGAATCTGTCTCTACCTAATAAAAAACCCCATATGAAATGTCGTAAATGTGCTAGTGTACTTAAATATAAAATCTTATCTGATGCACATTTCTTCATTAATATTTCTCCTTCAAAGAAGCTGACTATGAAAATGAGCAGAAGACTTTCTTTGGCTTATGAAGGACCAGTGAAAATGTGTTTTCCTATGAAAGAACCTAACACTCATGAGAAACAGCTGGTGGGAGATGTGCATTTAAGAAGACAGTAAATATATTACTAGGAATTAGAAGAACCTTACTTCTTTGTCGATTCCCACCACAGCATAATATTCTAGCCCTGTGCAATAAGAAAAATTAAATCCTTTCCATCTTTTGCTCATCTTTGCCTGTTTTCCCCACCTCTTAATTTTATTTTCATGCCCAAAAGTACTCCATATGTTTTAGTTTTGTTGTTAATTTTGCCAGCTGGCTCAGGCACTCGTAAATACAGTTATTCAAGGAAGATGATGGTGAGGCTAGGAATGGTGGAATTGTACTTCAGAAAATTATTTCTGTCTAGGTAGCTATTTATGAGTTTTTCTTCCTTCCCTTCACAAATTTTCAAGCTCTATTCATATTTGATCTCTAACTAAGAAATAAGCCCAAGTTATTTGTTGTTCCTCTGCTAAAATATTCAATTACTGCAACTTACTACAAGGCAAAAAATGACCAACAGACTAGAGCAACAATCACAACATACCAGGAATAGTTTAATATCTGACAAAACCAAGACTGGATTAAAGCTTTCAGACAAGACACCTTTCTTCTCAGGGTCCTTGCTCAGCACAGATCCAAAAAAAATTAACATCTCTTTTCTGACAGTGAGTTTGTTGATTCTGATGTGGCTCTATGTTATTGATAACATTGAAACTGGGGTTTTTCTCTGTGTGTGGCAAGTGATTTACTATTAAAGTTTGGTCATTTTTTTTCTGTAAGAAACAAATCTGGCAAAACTTTAAAAAAAATAATTCAGAACCTCAATCTCAGTTTTTCACTTTTGTGAGAAATTTTGAATTTGGTGTCCCAGAATTGGACAATGAGTAGAGAAATAAAAGTCCTCAGAAAGTAATGGAGATGAAACCAGATTTCTATATGGACTCATGCAGTGGGAGTCATAAATTCTGCCTGAAGTTGGTAGGTGGTGGGAGGAAATCAACACAATATTGATAACAAGTATTTGAATCATTCCATTCTTATTAAAGGCTACAAACTAGATATTTTGGAGCTATTCAGTCAGTGCAAAGTGTTCAGTTGTCACAGTTTCCTAGTACTTTCAAACAGCTCAGCATTCTCATAAATGTCACTGAAAATTTACAAAACAGTAATAATTATGTATTCTTGTATAAAACATAACCACTGAATATAGAAGTATGGAATACCCTGAGTTGGAAGGAACACACAAGGATTATTGAGTTCAACTCCTGGCCCTGAACAGGACAGCCCTGAGAATCACACTAAGAGTGTGTGCAAGAGCATTGTTGAAATGCTTCTTAACTATGGCAGGCTTGGTGTTGTCATTTCCCTGAGAAGCCTATTTCAGTGCCTAGCCATCCTCTGGGTGAAGAACCTTTTCCTAATATCCAACTTAATCCTCTCCTGGCACAGCTTCATGCCATTCCCTTGGGTTCTGTCACTAGCCACCAGAGAGAACAGTTTCTACTCCTCCACTATGCCTCATGGGGAAGCTGCAGACTGTGATGACATCTCTCCTCAGTCTCCTCCTCTCCAAGCTGAAGAATTCAAGTGACCTCAGTCTCTCTAGGCGTTTCATTATCTTTATAGCCCTCCTTTGTAAGCTCTCTAATAGCTTTATGTTGTGGTGCCCAAAACCACACATAAGGCTTGAGGTGAAGCTGCACCAGGGCAGAGTAGAGTGGGACAATCCTCTCCCTTGATCAGCTGGTGATGGTGTGAGTGACGCACTCCAGGACACAGGTGACGCTCCTGGCTGCCAGGGCACACTGTTGACTTAAATTCAATTTATCATTGGCCAGATCCCCCAGGTCCTTCTTCATGACACTGCTTGCCAGCATCTCATTCCTCAACGTATACATTCCTCCATACCTTCAGGATTGCCCTGCTCCACATGTGGAATCCGGTACTTGTCCTTGATAAACTTCATACGGTTGGTGATTGCCCAGACCTCCAATTTGTCTGTCTCCCTTCAAGGCCTCTCTGCTTTCAAGTGAGTCGGTAGGCTCTCCCAGGTTTGTATAACTGACAAACTTGCTTAGTGTCCTTTAAGTCCTGCATCCATGCTGTTTATGAAGATGTTGAAGAGAATCTGACCTAGAATGGAGCCTTGTACTACCCCAGTCGTGACTGGTCACCAGATATAACTCCATTCACTATAAACATTTGTGCCTGACCCATGAGCCAGTCTAACACCTATTGCATATTTATCCATCGGTGTGATGGACAGTTTGTCCAGAAGGATACTGCAAGAGACAATATCAAAAGATTTTGTGAAATCCATTAAGTTGATTACCCTAAGTGGCTTCCCTTGATCACCTTGGTGTATTGCCTTGTGATAAAAGGAAATCAAGTTGAAGAAGTGGGACTTTCCCCTTTCAAAGCCATGCTGACTCTAACTGATGACTGTGTTGTCTTTCAGGTGTTTTTTACTACCTCCCAGAATAATCTTCTCCATAATTTTACCGGTCACTGAAGTAAGACTGACAGGCCTTTAGTTTTCAGGGTCACCCTTCTTGCCCTCTTGAAAACTAGGACATTAGCCAGCATTGTCAACTGAGACCTCTCCATCTTCCTGAAACTATTGGAAGATCATGAGAGGCCTTGTGATGACATCAGCCAGATCTTTGAGAATTCTTGGATCAATCCTATCAGGACCTGTCAACTTATAGGGATCCAGATGGAGCAGCAGATCCTGCACAAGTTCAAGGTTAAGTGGGAATTTATCATTCTCATAGCCACAGTCCTCCAGCTCAGGGCACTAGGACTCCTAGAGCCCATCATTGGTGTAGACAGAGGGAAAGAAAGCATTAAACTACTCTGCCTTGTCTATGTCCTTCTTAGTAAGGTGGCTAGTCTCATCCTGCAGTGGGCTGATGTTATTTCTGCACTGCCTTTTTCTATTAATGCTTTTAAAGAAACACTTTTTATTGTCCCCTGTGGGAACAGACCCTGTGTCACTGGACGAGTGCCACAACGTGTTGCTTTGGTCAGCAAGAAACAGTGGGAGCAGTAAGCACAAACAGCACCTGAAAAGACGATTTGCTGAGGACTGTAGACATTATGCAAATGAGGAGATAAGAAAGAGAAATTGTGGGCAGACAAATATGTGGGAGGATGCGTGATGTAAAAGTACTAGGGAGCTGTATAAAAGCTAGCTGGTAGAGAAAATTAAGGTCTTTGTATGTGAACACCATCAGAGTCCATTGATGTTGCCTTGTTGCCACAAAGGAGGTGCTTGGCAAGACTGTTGTCCACACCTCAGGGCCCTCAGCTGCTGCCTTCAGCCCGGTGGGGCCCACCAAGCAGCAGCAGCAGAAGAAAGCAGAAGGTGGGGGTGGTGTTGGCTACCCTGGGACTCAGGGTGCTGGGGAGATGATAATGTGGAACAAAAACCCAGCTGAGAGATTGTTGTAATAGTAACTTATCTGGGCAACAATTTGAGTGTATCTTTGTGGTTCAATTTTTCTCTCCCCTCATTGTTTTTGTGCCCAGTGTATTAGTGTCAGATCATGCCACTTAGTTGTGAGGAGGAGTCTCCTGATTGCTAGTTGTGGTGATTTTATATCAAGTGTAATTGGAAAATACAGGAGCAGAAGGAATTGAATCTAATATAAAGGATTCAGGAACAACTCAGCCTACTGCACAACCCCCCCTCAAACCTCAATGAGACTCCAGCTTTGCTTGCGGGGAGGGTCCCTCCACAGGTAGGTTGGCTGTTCCGGGGGAGAGAAAGGATTTGGAGCTGCACTCTGACCTGTATCTTTGAAAAAAGATAAGGAAAATAGTTCAGTATATGGAGGGGAGAGGAGTGCTGCTCCCTGCATTGTGCATCCAGGGTGGACAAAGGAGCCTTGGAACATCTTATGGGATAGGTTAGAAACCTACACTGGGGTTGGACTTGAATCATGCACTGTAATTAATCCCAGGGAGCTGTTAGAATATTAGGGGCGACTTGCTGAGGCATGCCAGACCATGAAGAAACTACAGTTAGACCATGCAGGTCAGATGGCAGAAGCTCTTCTTTTTGTATATAACAGTCTGGGGGCAAGTAGATGAGTTAACCAAAAGGGTGAAAGCTTAAGAACAACAATTACAGGAGGCAAAGACAGCAGCCATCCTACATCAACAGGCTTTGATAGCACTCACTGAGATGTGAAGCAAGTGGGAGGAAACATGTACGGTCATGGGCAAGAAATATGCTGTACAGGCAGCATGGGAGCAATGAGAATTCTCATGTAAGAGGAAAAAACTGGTCAGAGGGTCTGCATGGTGGTAGAAAACCCTGACACGGATCCTGCGGTTATAGCCAAGCCCTGGGAGCCCAAGTCCATGTAATATGTTGTGGCCTGTGTCCAAACAGCCGCTGAGGACACTTTGAAGTGATGATGAGGAAGGGCAAGGATGTAACAACCCCCAGAGGAGACTGCTGACCGCCCTTAGGCTCTGCATGCATGCATAGAGCAAACAAATGTACATGCTTAAATGCATGTTGACGGTCTGGAAATTTCGACCTGCTTCATCCTGTTGTGTATAGGTCATGTCAGGATGACGCTGCAAAATTATGATATATAAGGCCACGCACACCTACTGGGAGTGGCACCTGAACTCAAGGACCACATTGCCTCAGCAGGGACGCCCACTAAAAGTCTGCGCCTGCCGCCCCCTCAAATGGACCTCTGTGCTGGACTGCTCATCTTATCACTCCTCGGATGCTTCTCTAACTGCTATGTATGGCCAGTGGTCCAGCCTAACCAGAATGTCTGGGTGACACTGGCTAATGGGACAGGTCAAACCCCTCCTTGCCTCACTCTGTGCTTGAGCACTGCGACCCCACAGAATCCATTCACAATGTGTCTGGTAGGGTGACTTTTCACTTCAGCAAGTGGTGTCTGACCTTCAAAGCAACACATCTTCAAATTACTATGGAAAACAGACTCTGGTATGGGTGGAACAGCGGTCTCCAACCCAAGAAAAGTTGCGTCATTTATGAGATTTGGTGTCTGAAGAGTTAGCAGCCAATCATATTGTACCCACCACCAGTCAATGGAATTCTCCTGGTTTTGTGATTCAAAAGAAAAATGGCAGATGGCATTTATTGCATGATTTGCAACAAATTAACACAGTCATGGAAGATATGGGCTCCTTGCAACCAGGCTTGCTGTCCCTCACAATGATTCCAAAAGACAGGTGTTTGAGTGTTATTGATCTAAAGGATTGCTTTTTCACAATACCCCTCTATCCTCATGATGATAACTTTGTGTTTTAGGTGCCTGCATTAAATGTTGCTGAACCCAGCATGAGATACCATTGGACTGTACTGCCACAAGGCATGAAAAACAGCCTGATCATTTGTCAGTGGTTTGTTGCTAATGCTCTTGCTCCAGCTTGCCCTAAGCTGCCCAATGCACTTATTTATCATTATATGAACAATATTTTGATTGCGACACAATCCACTGCTGAAAAGCAACAGGCATTGTCAGTAGTTATGGAAGTTGTTAAACAAGCCAAATTGGAGATAGCCCCGGAAAAGTTGCAATATACTTCGCCTTGGAAGTATCTGGGCTGGAAGATACCAGCACAATGAGTTATGCCACAACCTTTGAGATTGATTTTGAAAGTTGATACCCTAAACGATTTACAGAAACTGTTAGGTGCAATTAACTGGGTTAGACCTTTGCTCGGGATAAAAAATGAGGACTTGCATACCCTGTTCCAACCTCTGAAAGTAGACCAACCCTGATCTCTCCATGAGTATTGAATGCTTCAGCTCAGACCACCTCACAAAAAGTTGTGACAGCCATATCTGCATGACAGGCACAGATATAACTCTGACTGTGCTTTCCAGCTCATAATATGGAATCCAACTTTTTAACTATATGGCTTGATATTCCAATAGGAAGAAACAGGAAAGGTCATGATCTTCTCCTTATTATAGAATGGATTTTTTTCACCTCACCAGTTTGGGAAAATTATCACAACCCGAGCTGAAATGTTTGCAACCTTGATACAGAAGGGCTGGCATTGTGCAGCAAAGAACTTGCTGTCATCATTCTCCCAATGTCTATGCACATGATCTAATGACTGCTTCAAGTTTCAGTTGTATTTCAAGTTGCTGTATTTCAAAGAACTATGTCCATCCATATGCTAGGCCATAAACTCCTGCAACAGCTTTTCAACATTCAGGAGTGGCCTAAATATAGCCCTACCCCCTTAGACTCAATAAGAGTATTTACAGATGGGTCAGGAAAATCAGGACGTGTGGTCCTTGTCTGGCAAGACTCTTCAGGACAATGGTAGTCTGATGTCACAGCTGACAGAGAATCCCGACAAATAATGAAGTTGTCAGCAATTGTCAGAGTGTTTCAAAAATGGTCTTGTCCTCTTAATATTGTAACAGACTCAGCATATGTTGCTGGTGTTGTCTCTCAATGTTCACGTGACCATAGGCACTTTCTCCAGTGCCATCATTGCCTCTGCTCAAACTGGGAAAAAAGTGAAAGATGTTTGTAGACAGTTTTTTTAACATTTGCTACTTTAGATGTTCCTGCATGAATAAAAACAGACAACGGTCCTACCTACTCGTCACTGAAAGTTCAGTAGCTTTTGCAACAGTGGGGTATTCACCACATCACTGGGATTCTGCACTCCCCCGCATGTCAAGCAATTGTTGAGCGAGCACATGGTTCTCTAAAGTCAATGTTGTTAAAACAAAAAGTAGGAGTAGGGACTTTCACCCCTCAGGAATGACTTGACAAAGCTACATATGTTTTGAATTTTTTAAATTGTTGGTCTGATGATGGTGTCCCAATATCAAAACATTTTGCCTCCATGGCATACGACAAGATTGATGTATCAGGCAAAGCCACTGTTTTGGTCAAAAATTTAGAATCAGGTGAATGGGAAGGCCTGTTTTGACTATTAAACTGGGGTCGAGGTTTAGTTTCTGTTTCCACAGGTTGCTGTCCATGATGGGTCCTGACGAGATGTGTGCAGCCATGTATTACACCCTTATTGTCATCACCACAGGAATTGACCCCCACCAAAAAGGAGCGTGGGACACCAACGTAGCCTGGGCCAAAATGAGTTCCTGCACAATGCGTTCAACCCTCTCTGCAATCACCCTCATCCAACTGCTGTTGACAGGACATGTTGCCTGGCTTCCTTCAATGCCGAAGACTAATATCTGGGTAACCTTAGTCAGCGTGACGGGACAGGACACATTATGCCTGTTGACTGCTTCTCCAGAAAACCACTTTACAACCTGCTTAGTAGGACAACCGTTAGATGCAGATCAATGGCCCGTGTTATCTGGTATATGTACAACTGTATTCTGCAATCAAAGTTTGGCTGACCTTTGGGATCTTTGGGCTTCACACCTGCCAATCAAGGATCTGCAGCTACAAGAATTAGAATTGCTGGGTTCAGTAAAAAAGGACTATTGTTTGGGTTTTAATTATTCAGTTTTAGAACAAGCAATGAATCAAATTGTAAATGCAACAATAGGTTGACATAGAAATGCTAGCTTGTGGTACAATTATACTAGTGCTAAGGTGTCGAGAGATAACAACAAATCACTCAGGCTGCCCCTAAGGCAATTTTTAATTTGTGGAGACTGTGTCTGGTCTGGCATCACACTGTATGTAAAAGGAGGCCCTTGTAGCTTAGGAAGACTAACTTTGCTAACTCCCAACACACCTACAATCAGAATCCACAAAATAAAGAACACCCAACGTCACAAAAGAGCTAGACATGCTTTTATCTCAAAATGCCAAGATGACACAGAATTCTAGAATCCAGGTGAAATCATAACGGCCTCAATATTTGCACTAAAAGTTGCCGCATCTAAAGTACATTGAATAGACTGGGCTGCTAGCTAGAAAAACAAAATAATGCAACCTCCCTAGCCTTAAGTAGATTGTTGTTAGATGTGGACTTAGTTAGGCAGGCAATGCTTCAAAATAGAATAGATGTAGATTTTCTATTGTTAGCACAGGGTCATGGATGTGAAGTTTAGATGGCATGTGTTGTATGAATCTTTCTTACCATTCTCAGTCCATTCACAGCAGCATTCAACAATTACAAGGTGTACACAGACTTTAAGTAAATAATTAATTTTAGGATGATTTAACAAATTGTTAGGCAGGTGGGCTTTAACAGGATGGTTGGCCCACCTGTTGAAATTTGGCTTTCTCTGTCTCATTACCTTTGTGTGCATAATTATATGTATACCTGTTTGCTACAATGTGTATAAAAGATGATACAGCAGCATTCAACAATTACAAGGTGTACACAGACTTTAAGTAAATAATTAATTTTAGGATGATTTAACAAATTGTTAGGCAGGTGGGCTTTAACAGGATGGTTGGCCCACCTGTTGAAATTTGGCTTTCTCTGTCTCATTACCTTTGTGTGCATAATTATATGTATACCTGTTTGCTACAATGTGTATAAAAGATGATTACCAACTCATTCTGTCTTGTCTTAATGGCTGAATTAAAAAAGAAAGGGGGAGATGTGGAAGTAGACCCTGTGTTACTGGACAAGTGCCACGATGTGCTTGCTTAAGTCAGCAAGAAACTGTGGGAGCAGTAAGTGCAAACAGCACCTGGAAGGAGGATGCAGAGAAGAAACTTGATGACTGTTGCTGAGGACTGTAGATATTGTGCAAACGAGGAGGTAAGAAAGAGGAATTATGGGCAGACAAATATGTGGGAGGATGCATGATGTACTAGGGAGCTGTATAAAAGCTAGCAGGTAGAGATAAAAAGGTCTTCAAAGGTGAACACCATCAGAGTCCACATTGTCACAGTCCACCACAGTACTGCCTAGGTGCAACTCCAGCTGAGGTTTAGCCAGATGAATTTTCTCACTACAGTGGTAGCAGCACCTATGTATTCCTCCCATGTCACCTGACATTGCTTCCACTGGACATACTCCTTTTTTCTCTTAGCTCCAAAAGAAAATCCCTGCTCAGACAAGCCAGCCTTCTTCCTTGTCTGCTTGCCTTCTGACATTTTTGTATTGCCTACTCAAATGCTCTTAGGATGTGGCGCTTGAAAAATTACCAGCAATTATGGACACTAGCACCTTCAAAAGCATTTTCCCTGGGGAACTTGCTTACTAGCTCCCTGAGCATCCTGAAGTCTGGCCTCCTCTTTTCCAGGGTTGAAGTTTTGCTGGCATTCTTTCTCCCATCAATAGATTTTCAGCTGGATTTCTTTGTGGTGACTGTGGCCAAGATAGCCACCAATCCCTTCACAAGGTCCTCTCTGTTAACAAGCAACAAATTAAAGAGAGCACCTTTCCTAGTCAGTTCCCATAGTACCTGTGCCTTGAAGTTATCATCCAGATGTTTTAAGAATCTTCTGAACCTGTTCATACCAGGTGTGTGGTGTTCCTAGTTAAAACCTGGCCAGTTGAAATTCCCCATAGGACAAAAGCAGTTGATTTAAAAGTGTCCTTTATTTCCTTGAAGAAAAATTAATTGGTGTCATCATCCTGGGAGGGTGATTTACAGTAGACTCCCAAAATAGCATTCACATTATTTGTTTGTCCCTTAATCCTTACTCAGAGGCTCTCAGCCATGTCATTGCCATGTAAATTCCATACATAACAGCTCCTCCATTACATACAGTGCCAACCCCTGCCTTACATCCCCTGTCTACCCTCCTGGAGAGCCTGTAATGATCCATCATGGCACACCTGTAATAGGACTCATCCCATCAGGTTTTGTTTATGCCAATTATGTCTTTGGCTCTGGGCCAAAGCTTACAGCTCCTCTTGCTTGTTCCTCATGCTGCATGCACTGGTAATAAAACATTTTATGTAAAGTGTGCTACAGCCAACATCTTGCAGAGCAGACTGAGGGCTCTTGTTATCGCTCAGTTCCTGCAGACTTGGTGTCCCACCCCATTGATTATCACTGGCAAGACTGGTTTTGTCCCTTTTCCCATTCCAATCTAGTTTCAAGATCTAGCAATGAGCTCTGCTAGCTCCTGTGCAAAAACAACCTATTCTCTTCTCTGAGAAAGTTGCGTCCCAGCAGGTGTCAGTAGATCAGGTGTTGTACAGACCACTCCCTGAGCAAAAAAACCCCAAAAGTCTGTTGATGACATCAGTCTCAGAAACATGTTGATCTGGTGGGTCTGCCTGGTCCTTTTGATATTCTTCCAATAGATAACACTCCTCTTTATGTTTGATGACAATTAAGTCTGACAGTCAAGAGAAAACATTTCTGTACTTTCAAGTGATGCAATTTTACAAGATTTGTTCACAAGCCTTCAGATTTTGATACAATATAAAGCATAGCCAGTTTACATATTAAGGAGGAACCCACAAAAGTAATTCAGGTGAAAAACTTAGAATTTCAGGTTGGTAAAAATGCTGAAATACTCTAGGAAATGTTTTTATGAAATCTACTTACACCTCTGCCTGGGCTGTAACATTAAGTTTACAAGATCTGTAACATGTGACCTGAATAAACAGCAGCAGAGCAAGAAGATTTATGTTTTTGTTTTGCCAGTTCTAGAGGATTTTTCCTCTGTTTTGAACAGGTGTCTGATGATGACAACATATTAATTAGTTTTCAAGCTAGTATATATATTAAAAATTGAATGCCAAATTTGTATGCAATTCAGGCTGATAATCTTTTAAGTCAGAAACCTATAATTTTTTCTCAAACTGCAGAGTAATGCTTCTTCCTTAAAGAACCACCATTAACAAGAGCAGGCCTAAGTTTACCTAAAGCCAGGTAATCCTTGGTGTCACACTTTGACTTTCTGCCACGCTTGGGCTCTCAGCTGGCACTGAATATGTTAATACCAATTGACATAGAACAGAACTGTTCAGTTTAATCTTACTTTCTAATTTAAAGAATTCCCCCCAGTCTGCTAACTAGAAGAAGGCTACTTGACATTGCTGCATAATATCTTGCAGAATCTGTGGTATTTCCAGGCCTGTGAGGTTCTTGATCAGGTCACACATGTAAGGCAACAGTACACTAAACCTGGTGAGACTATGGTCCTCCTGTGGGGGTCTGACTTACCCTGCAGGCACAGTGATTTGCCATTGGTTTGGAAACAGTTTGATAGAGGGCCATGAAGATGTAATTTCTGTTCGCACAGAGAAATGTAATCTGGACTAAAAAAGAAAAGCCAAAAATAGGTCATACTTGTCCTTTCCTATTTTAAAACACACTTGTGAACACTAAAAGAACTCTGCCTACTATATACAGCATTATGTTTGGAAAATAAAGAAATAGTATATAAACACATAGTCAGGGATAAAGCTGCTACCGTGTGCCTTCTGTTATTTCAGTGTCAACACGTGTAGCTGTTTTTTACATGAATTTGCATTGAGTTCTTTATTTCCCAGAAACCTGTTTCATCTGACCCTCAAGCCAACTTTCCTTTATGATAAAGGTAATAATAATACAGAGGTTTAATATCCTGTAGAGGACAACAACTAACCAACACACTCATGCAGTTATTCCTATTAGGATTTTCTTTTACTGAAAAATAAAGAATGAATAGTATTCCTTTACTATGATATGAAATATTTTAGAAAATTCTAAAACTAACGAATTAAATGAATTAAACCTTTCTTTTAAAGGTAATCAGAGGGGTAACTTTCACTAAACTACATGAAAGACATTCCTCAACTCAGTGTAATCAAAAAATTATGAAAACTTTTGCCCAGTTTAATTTGATCTGCGCATTTTAAATTATTATTTTCACTACTCATCAAACCTGCTGATACTAAAACAGGAGATTACTTCATTTTTTAATGAATCAATCATGGTAAATTTTTTTGTAAGATTTAAGCAATTAATTGACACATTTATAAATGCTCTGTGGAATAAAAAGGGAAGCCAACAAAAGAGAAAGCTTTGAATGGAGAAAAACAATAAGAAATACTTTTCTGCCAAGCACTATTTCCTCTGCAGTAATCCCTCGTGAGAGGATCTTGCCAGAATAAATATTTTCCCCACATGAAGAATAGATTGAGTAATGATGCTGCTGAATCAGAGTTGTGCTGGGCTCAGTGCTTCAAAACAAAAATCCTCCCCCTTCTCCCTTGACATTTCATGTTTACTTCAGACTGTGAATTTTGTTGAATCCATGCCCTCCTTGTTCAAGCCCCCAGTTCATAGCTTTCATTAAATGAAACAGCTGTCAATGCCACTTACCTTTGAAGCTGTTCAACATTTCAGGTGTATTGAAAAGCCTTTTTGTGTTTCGCGTAGGCTATTGCAGGCATTTCTCTTAGCACTTCAAAGTCTCATCAGGAGAAAAAAAAAATGGTGATATTTGGCCTTTCTGCTTTTGAATGTGCTTGGGTATAAAGGTTTAAAATAGTGCTCACACAGTGCCAAGAGATGTGAATTAGATCTTTACACTTCATTCAAACATGGCCTTTCAAATTTGTGCTTATTTTTCAAAATTAATATAGGCTGTGATCACTGAAGCCAAACTCCAGCATTCTATTGCTTCCAGTTTTGAAAGCCCAAGAGACTCTGAAAAAATATGGACAAAAAAAGTCAAAACTGTACTGATTAAGAATATAGAGCCATAATGATATTTTTTGAGTTATTATGAGGCTGATGATCAGTTTAGCATGCAATTGCTAAATTTGACTGCCTCTTTGAATGCCTCTGTGAATTTAAACCTTACAAATCATTTTCTGTTGTTATTGGAGGGACTAAAGGTGATAGAAATGCCCTTCATATTCCCTATTCTCTCTTTCTGCAATGTATGGATTTTGTGGTTTCTATTACTGTGGGGTTATTTTAATGCAAAATATTTAAAGTGGTTTTATTGTGCTGAAAAGGCTTTTGTGGGCTTGCAGTCCTTGAAGAAGAAACTTCTGATATATAGACACTTTCCTATTTATGGAAATTTATCTATAGATGCTCCAAAGTGTTTCTTAACTCCATTATTAAAGCATCTTGCCATATTTATTGATTAGATTCAATGACTAATAACTGAATCAGGTAAAGCAATAAGCAAGGCAATAAGCACTTGGAAGTTTGCTCATCATGTCAGCTAACCTTTTCATATCCAAGGCAAAGCTGGTATATTTTTTTTTATTTAAAGCAACACAAGCAATGTAACTGGGAGTTGCGAGGGATGACTGTTTTATAAAATATTCTGAAGCAGATCCATAGCAGTTATCATCTCCTTCCTGGCTGCATAATCACTGAGAGGATCACATCAGGCTCTTTCACAAATATAACTCAATAATTTACCAATCCTTTCAGATAATGGAAGCCATGATGAGAAGTTTCTAGAATCAAAATCTAATGAAGAATTATATTGTGACTTGATATATGCCGAAAATCCCTGTTCTTACTAACTAGTCTTCAAATAAAGGTAGCATGGAAGGAAAAGTGGCTTTTTGCTCCATTTTCTTTCAGGGAATGTGAAGTCCAAGGAGGCAGAGTGGCAGAATGGAGAAGGTGGAAACTCTGTGCCTGTTCCTGGGTCATAACATGGAAGACAGCCTGGAGTAAGAAAGGCAGTGATTTACTGTTAGGACAGGAAACCAGTAAATTACAGGCTTCCATGGACAAGGAGCGAGAACTGTATTTCAAAAATGTTGTCTGACACGCTCAGCTGCTAGGGTCTAATTTCAGTGCAGAGTAAGCATTACATTTGCACAACATTGCTCCAAAAATTGACAGAGTCCACCAAATATTTACTTAAAACTAATAATGTTCTTAATTTCCTCCTATGTTCTCCTTAATTTTTTTTAAATGGTAATAAAAGGGAAGAAATTCTGCTCTCATTTCATTGAAAGAAATACATTCATTTTTTTCTTTTCTAACACATTGATTTTGTCCTGTTTGCAATTTTATAGACAAACTGTTTGAATCTGTACATGACATCTCAACTTTAGAATGATTTGAAATAATATGCCAGCTGAACAATTGCAACCAATTTTAAATACTTCTGTGGTTCACAGTTCTTTATGCTCCTTGAATGTTGCACAAAAGCAATTTATACCAGCACTTAGGAATAATTAGATGCTTGGCTCTGCAACTTGGTTTGAGTGGAGATCTTGTTTTCTGTTAGAGCCATCTTGCTAGCCTCTGACTACTGCTCAGCTCGAGCACATTATATATTGCATTAATATTTCTATTATTATCACATCCCACCTCCAGAGAATCTTTATGTATGTTTATACTTGCATATGCGCTTGTAAATCCTATTTAAATCAGTAGCAAATTGCCAAGAAATCTATTTTTGTACCTACTAAAGAACTCTGCGTCTGTACTAATATTTTATTTAGTGACCTATCTAAGTCATTTGCTCTATTTAAGAAAACACAGACAAAAAATGTGGGAAACAATGTTGTTACAAAACAATGGAAAAGCATGTGCAAAAAGAGAAAAAATTGATTATTTAGAATAGTGTAATTTTTTAACAATATCATCTATGCATACATAAGCACCATTGTAGGAAACATTGTTTTTAACATCTGTGCCTGGGAAAAGATATTCAATATATTTATGTGAATGACAACTATATTAGCTCCATAGCTGCACCATGATTTTAACTTTACAGCTTACTAGCAGATCTTAGCAAGGTGGAGTGTTTACCACAATTTTGTATTCCACAAACAGTTCTTGGATGTGTGAAACTCAGCTGAAATTCTCTCCTTCTCTCTGATTCTTATATGATGTTAAACTACATTTCAGGTCCAGTGCTCTCTTTAACAAGCTTCATCCTCAGCTCTTGTTCTCCTGAGCAATGATTGCCTTCCTTTGGTAGGGAAGACCTGGGAAATCTGTTAAACTCTGTACTGAGACAAATCTTCAGCTTGCGTAAATCAGACTAATTACATCTAGACAGTGAAGCTACATGGGCTTACACACCTGCAAAATCCTGCCCTGTAAATCTGTGGGGCCTGACATTTCAAGGGCCTTTGTACTCAATCTCTAGGACTCGTTTAGTGCTGGAAGTTGAGAGCTTTGCTGGAGCAGAACCAGACTTCTCCTCAGAGGCAAGACCCCACATATATTCCCAATTAATCCACTTATCTCTCTATTCAGAATGTTAAAGTAAAATATATAGTGAAGCAAAATATGTGTGCTCCATCATAGCACTGTTTGTACATTTTATATTGATTATGTATTATCAATGGGTTTTTTCAAATTTATTTTTGTTGTAGTGTAATTTGTTGATAGAAAGGCTAGAACTAAAAGAAATAAGGAACACTGTTGCAAAGTACTAACTTTTTTTCCCAGACATCTCCTTCTGCCAGGTGTTTGTGGATGCTTCCCTCCATTTCATGTAACTTGAACATGCCATTTATTCTCAGGTACTAGTTCTCAGATTATAAGACTGATCTTTGAAAAAAACAAGGAAGACCTGCAAAGGAACTGAATATAATACATTTTGTTGAATTACTTTTCCCTCTAAGCTTAAACCACTTTTTCTTTGACTAGCCTGTTAGCATGCATAGTATTTCCTTTAATTCAGTAATGCTTAATAAAGTTTAAAGGATTGGTTTCAGAGTTTTTTGGTTCACATTGGCATTTCCAGAAAGGAAATCACACATTGTTTTCTTCTGGCACAGTTATCACAGTACATGATGGTAAGTACTCTCAGCCAGTAAATTACAAAACAGTGTTTTTATGAAGGCCACTAGTTTAACATTACTCAAGAGCTTTACCTCATAACTGTTTGGCTGAGGTCCACGAGTGACATCTTTGTGTAAACATATGCACCTCTGCACACACCTCATTAACAAACCAGGCATTGGAATACGCCAATTAATGCTTCACGCTGCATATAAAAGCCGTCCATAGGTTCTAACACTCAAGTCTTCAAGACTTTCCAGGTCATTGTCCTGCCTTATAGCATAAGAAGAGCTGCACCTGGAAAAGGCACTGTGATATCACCTCTTCTGCCTCCCAGCCTAGGGGTATTGTTCTTTTCAGCTAGAAGAAAAAAGTAAGGAAGCAGCAAAGGTAGGTACTCTCCCTGATATATTATCTGGGACCCCTCACACCATCCACAGACCTGTATTGTATTTTAAAATTAAGAGGCCATTTTTTAGGGTAAATCCTCTCTGTCATGGCTTTATTACATGTCCATGGCAACTACCTTTAAGTAACAGAAAAAATAGAAAAAGAAAAAGCAACCTCCCCCGAATTTATAACCAAAAAAATGAAAACTCCAGTGAAAATTTCCTGCAAAATCACATGCAGAATAACTTCATTTTCCTCATGCATCTCTACCATTACCTTCTCACTGATGGTCATATCTTTCAATGGCTGCTACTTTGATTACTTTTAAAAATTTTTAATCTACAGATCATATGAACCACGAAGCAGCAAGTGGGTGGAGCATTGTCTGACCACACAGCCAATAAATTTCTTCAAACCTGATCTGAGACCAGCAAGATAAACAAAAATTATGCCTGAAGATGAATGAAAAATTGCAAGACTGCATATAACACAGGTATTTCACAAGAACTATTGGGCAAAGGGCTCCAAAAGAATGTATGGCTTTAAAATGAAGTCCAAATGAAACCCAATGAACAAACTTTCATTTTCCATTAAAAATGTCATTACCAACTAACTTGACCTGCAGATATTAATTTTTTTCTAAAAGAACTTAACTCAAAAAGACCCATTTAAATAACTTTTAAGCTTTACTTCTTTTTTTCCCCTACTTTTTGATTTCTAGAAGTGCAATTACATGTTGAAAGTTTTCTGCAAAAGTTTGCCCAAATTTTCTATAAAATCTTCTATCTTGTTCATATGCAAATCAGTTTTGAGCACTTAGGTCAATACTCTAGAATTGAGGTACCCTTACAAAGGATCTGATATAAAATTCTAATAAGTTGTGCGAAAACATGATATCCACAAAAGCTGTTTTCACACAGCTCACTTCAGCCTTATCAACAATAAAGGAAGAAAAAATAATTGTTTTAGTTGTAAACAAAGCAAAACTGTTTTGTACTGTCAGTGCTGTGGGAAGCAAGTCAACAAAGGCTATAGTTTTTGATCAGTAGCCAGAGACAGGCATCTCTGCTCATTGTGGAGATAGAAGTACAGGCTTAAGAATAACCATTCTCATGGAAAGAGAACAAGGTTTTGAAGAACTCATCACCAATTTGAACTTGAAGCAGGGCAACAAGTAGTGATTAATAAACAAAACCAAAACAAGTTTTTATGTTGTAGTCCAACTTTTTATAGACAGATATCCACTTATAAAAACTGTTCTACAGAACTGGCACCGATAAAGATGTCTGGTGTCACTTCCAATAGAGAGGTCAGTGATTTCCATGGGCCTAGAGGACTGAAGCAAAATACTAAATCATGATAATTACTGTAATTTATGATAAAAGGGTCATATTTACAAGATTATATGCTCAATCCTGCACCCAAGATAACATGAATGCTCTTTAGCTCTATGAAGCCTCCTGCTGCCAATGTTGCTCCACAAGGTAGAGTACAGCACTCATGTGAGATCAGAATAAGTACCATCTTGCATTCTAATAAAGAGAGGGGTTGTGTCCTACAGAAACCAGTTAGTGGAATTTGCATTGAAGACTCAATATGATATTGTAAAGTAGATGGATTTAATTGTTCTTTACACTAGTCTGTTTTAAAGCTATTTCCTTGCAATACTTGCAGAATTATCAAAAAATGGTTGATTCTCTGTAGCTTCTCCATCTGATCTGACCAGTCCCTGTCATCAGTGGAGACCTAGTACCTGCTTATCAGCCACATTTTCATTGTGCAGGTGCCAAATTCAGTTAACTCAAAGAAATAACTTCAATAATGTTTTCCTTCTTCAGTAATGCAATGTGTGCTTAAAACTTCAGTTATTATCACTGGGGTTAAAAGCAATTGTATGATCCTCCAGCAATGGAAAAAAAACCCTGGCATTGTAGTTCCACAGTCTACTTAAGATGAAAATGTTATAAATATTGTCATCATAGCCCAAATAATAAGATTTTTCAGTATTGCATCCACACCTTAGTGTCCGACCTCCTGTAGCAGTAGAGTAGAACAATTATAACATTTGATGGATGAGTTCTGATTTTCTTATTTTGTATAGCAAGTATAAAACTGAAAATATAAAATTAAGACAGAAGACTGAAAAGAGTTGTGAAAGAATGGTTCATATTCAGTCCTAAAATTCCTTGTTCTATTATAAACTTTGGAATTTTGCTAGCAAACATATACTTTTCTTATATTCTTTTAACAATTATGTTATTGTGCATGTTATAATGTATATGGAATCTTCATCACTTGAGTCCTGTTTTTCAAGGTAAGCAATTTTTCCTCTGATTTAATTGATAGTAAAATTTTAACCCCTATGGGATTTTTTTCAAGCTGAATCAGAACAGTGCTGTTTCACATGGATATTATTTTATTCACTGAGCTTTTATTTTATTCTGAATAGATTTTACTTTCAAGTAACCTTCAAGTCTAGGAAAGTTATTCAGCAGAACTTCAGGTCTGAGATAGTTTAATGACACAATGATCAGTTGAACATGCAGCCTGGTTGGCATATAAGTGAAGAAATTGTCAAGATACATTAATAAAAAGCAGTATCACATGGATATTATTTTATTCACTGAGCTTTTATTTTATTCTGAATAGATTTTACTTTCAAGTAACCTTCAAGTCTAGGAAAGTTATTCAGCAGAACTTCAGGTCTGAGATAGTTTAATGACACAATGATCAGTTGAACATGCAGCCTGGTTGGCATATAAGTGAAGAAATTGTCAAGATACATTAATAAAAAGCAGTAGGTATAATAAATC
>NW_008688588.1:0-1403 GCF_000695815.1 Acanthisitta chloris | reverse complement strand
TGGAGTGGAGTTGGGATGGTTTGTTTTATTTTTGATGAAATGAAATTTCACAGAAATGAAACAGGATTTTATTTTGGTCAGTCTTATTGGTAGTCTAAAATCCATTTTGCATGGATTGCTAATGAAGTTGTGAACAAATCCTACATAATGCGTATCTTTGAAATACAGTCTTGAACAGAATAAGCAAGAAATACTGTAGAATAATTTTTCATTGCTGGTAATAGTGTTTTACTGTTAAATACATATTAGAATGCAGCAAGAATAACCAGAAACTTGCAGAGCTTTTTTTTCCAATCTTCAGATCACATACAGCAGCTTGTAGTTGCTGTACATCAATTGCACAAAGGATTAATTTAACTTAGAACACTAAGTCCACATTAGCTTGATGCTGTGCAAATGTAATAAGTTTTAGGCTATAGGGAGTTGTAGAGTGGAATAGCTCTGTTTTGGTGTTGCTTCTTCATCTGATGTTAATAGCTGCAGCTCTCACTAGGACACTAATAGGAACACTGCATCCACATCCATCAGGTCAGGGAAGGGAAATCTTAGAATACTATGATTGCCTCACCTCTGTGTAAGGAATCACCACTGCAATTCTAAGCCTAAGCTCTGACAAATAAAACAAAATCTTAAAATCATGGAAGAGATGACCAAGGCTACCTTTTCTGTATGCAGCATTTGCATCTGAAATAATTTACTTTTGCACTGCCACTGTGAACATCCCCTACTCTAACACTGCCTTAATTAACCAGTTCCTGATTTCCAGCTAGCATAGAACTTTAACAGTCAAAATTATGGCCACTTCTGTGAAGCACTCTCCAGATTCAACATAAGTACTTAAAATAAAGCCCTTTTCAAACACTTTCTCACCAGCTTGAACATGGAAAAAGGTTTTACAGCTGCTGGTACTTGACTGAACCCATGTTTTTAGTAATTTGAACTATAATTAGAATCCAAACATTAACTGCAAACCAATATTAAATATTAACCTATCCCTGAGGTACTTCTTGCTCATGCATTATGTAGCATTATGTAGCTTCCTATTTTCAGCCTTTAAAAACTTAATTCAGCTATTCAAGTCTGTTGAAGTAATAATTTATGCTATCACATTAATCTGACAACAAGAATAGTAAAGCAAAAACTAAATCTTGATGTGATTAATTTGACAAATGAATGGAATTGAGAGCTTACAACATTCATAGTCAGTGAGAAAATTTTGGCACTCTGACATCATGAGCATGGGAGAGCTTGATAGATAAAATTCAGTTCCTTCTCACCATTAAAACAAACCAAACTTGCTTCTGTTCCAATTATTTAAATATACCAGTGGATATGAGTTCAAAAGACATATGTGTGTATAGCATGCTGTGATGGGTTAACCATGGCTAACAGTCAAATGTCCA
>NW_008688587.1:0-15700 GCF_000695815.1 Acanthisitta chloris | reverse complement strand
CACAGCCCCTGGGGACTGTTCCACAGCGCTCCATCCCCGGCATCCCTCTGCTCGCGGCTCCTGCAGGAGTCAAACCTCCACCACCGCCAAGTTTTCCACGCCGGGATTCACCTCCCTCCGCTCCAACAGTCACACTGTGCGAAGCTCAGCAGGTTTACCGATAAGCTCCGTGTACAAATCGTGACACGGGGACAAGGCACGTATTTTTCAATAAGCAGCGTGGGTGTATTTGAAAGGATCAGTCCGATTCCAGGGATCTTGTCTCTAAGGAGCGCTCTCCGTTCCAGAAGGTTCGCGGCGCTGAGCGCTCCCTGCTGCCGCCCGCGCCCGCGGGACACCCTCCGCCGGGCCAGCCTCCTGCAGCATCCCCACACCTGCCCTGTGCCATTTCTGTCAGCATTTTGTCACTTCTTTTTCATTTACAGCCCGAGCGCTGCGAGGCAAAAGCGCCGACTTGGCGAGTGAAATTAAACGTGGAGTCCAGCTCAGCTTACCCGCACAGCACTGAGAATTTTTTTCCCCGTTGTTTTCCTTTTAAAAGCACGTGGCTGTTTTATCAGCCCTTCGTGGTGGTTTGTGGCTCCATTAAACAGCCCCGAATATCAGATCGCGAACACCAAAAAATGTAAATCCAGCTTGTCTAATCCGGAGTTTAAAATATTCTTGTGATGTCACGAAGTGATGGCTTATAAAATATTTTCATTTAATTAGGAAGCACTAAGAGGATTTCTGCAAGGAAAAAAAAATAAAGGCGAAGAAGCTCAGTCTGAATTATTTATGTGCTGTGAACTATCATGATTGCCACTGAAGCTTTTCAAGTACAGAAATGCAGGCTTTGCTTGCCTTTCATTTTTAGAACCTAATTCTTTAATTATTCAGGCATACAAATTCCCGTGAACAGGGATTAATTATGCAGGTAATCAAGGTTTTATTCTAAGTTTACTTTTAAAAAGCAAAGATTGGCTGATACTACATACAGTGTCGCTACCACTGTGTTCATGCACTGAAATACTCCTCTTAGGTGTGACCATAGTTTGGGATTTCATGGAAGTAAAAGGAGTACTGATGGATTTGTACCATGTGTAAGCTGAGGAATGCAATCCATGGCAGCACTGGGAGAGAGAAGGACTGAGTGCTTACAGTCCCCTTCCTAGTCCTAGAATCTCAGAATATCCTGAGCTGGAAGGGACCCACAAGAGTCATTGAGTCCAACTCTTTGCCCTGCACAGGATGCCCCAACAATCCCACCATGTGCCTTGTCCAAATACTTCTTGAGCTCTGCCAGGCTTGGGCCTGTGACCACTTCCCTGGGGAGCTCTTCCAGTGCCCAAACACCCTCTGGGGGAAGAACCTTTTCCTAATATTCAGCCTAACCCTCCCCTGACACAGCTTCGTGCCATTATTCCACCGTTCCATAAAGCAGAGCTGGCCATTGTCAGGGGTGCCACCTGGTGCCTCCAGGGGTCTGTCTCCTCCAGGAAGGTGCTGCATTCATTACACACGTCATGGCACTTTGCTTTGTTAATTCTCAGAGGCCAAAGTGGCATTGGCTATCTCACTTTGGGTGCCAAAGTACACAAATCTAATGGTGGCAGGCTGTAACATGGAGAAGCTCAACTTCTGTGCATAAATACTGCACTGTATCATTTAATAAATGATGCTGTCAGAACTACCACAAAATAACACCATCAGAGAGCACTGGTTACATCTCAAAATGCTTTTTCAGCTGTAATCACACTTAGATGACTCGATTAACAATCCTGTATTTAAAGCTGATGGTTATACTTGTATACTTTCCAGATATACCTGTCATTGTATCTTCAGTGTGACTTATTTCAGTAGGATTATGATTTGTTGTGAAAGACCTTCTTCCAAACCTTCAGACTGATATATTTTAATGCAAAGCTGAGCTGAAGTCCCTGAAGACAGTGAGGGTCAAGGCAGGCAGCAGTGGGACCCTGCCAGGCTGCTGCCATCCCACCCCATCCAGGCATCTGCAGCACCCTTGTGTGTGTCGAGGTGTCAGGGAGGGGCCAGTGCCTGTCTCAAGCTGTGAATCACTTTGGTGCTTCTGGCTTTAATATGCAGCAAACTAGGAAGTCAAGATTTGTGGATTGGCCTACTTTGGATGCTGCTTATTCATGAGTCCCTTCAATCAGTTATGGAAATAAAGCCATACCCTACAAAAGGCTCTTCTGCTCTTGGAGAACATATGTGTGTGTGTGTGTGTGTGTGTGTGTGTGTGTGTGTGTGTTGTATGGATCTGAAGAGATAAGGAATAATGTTACATTGTCCAAGGAGAAGGAAATTAGGTTTATTTTAAATAAGTTGTTTTTAATGCCAGAGGATTATTTCAAAATGCTAGGACAAGTGTTACAGGTCTGTGGAATGGGCAGCCCAAGCTCTTAGGATGCCTCATGACTCTTTCATCTTCTTCTCTTCCCAGAATTCCCATTCCACTCCAATTGTTTGAGGCACCCTCTGGGCAGTAGGGAGGGGTCCACACCATTAAAGAGGCTATTTTATTTCAGACTAACAAAAATGTGCTGTAGCCTTCATCTCGTGCATACACAGCCACTAACAAAAACTGTTAGCTTCTCCCTACCAAAGCAGTTTCCTCAAGCATCCTTAGACAGCCACTCCTTAAAGCAGGAAAAGAGAAACCCTAACACTAATCCCCACCAACTACTCTGCTGGCAGATAGCTAGAAGGAGAAACTTTCATTGAAGTTTTACTTTTTAACTCACTGGTGAGAGTGGTGATTAAGCAGCATTTGGAGGTGGCTCTGACGGTGTCGGAAGGAAAAGAGCGTGGGGGATGTCAGTACAGCAGGGAAAATGTCTGCACACGTTATAAGCAGTCACAGTCAGTTAGATGAATATCATAATGCAATTAATTACATAGAAAATGCTATAGAAGATACTTATGGCAAATATAAGTTTACTACTAACAAATAGTAAATAGCCCTCTGAAAGAGCAGAAGCAGTAATGCTCATACTAACCAGTACTGGCATTAGTAGTATTAGCACAAAGGGGTTTAGCCAGCTTGAAGGAAGACATCCTGTTATGAACAGAACAAATAAGCTCCTTTGTTCTGAAAATAATTTCTGCAATCTAAGAAAAAACTGCTCAGAAAGGAACATAATTGAAAGAAATCATACCTAGAGAATGTGCACACTTGCATCTTCTGGTGACGTGTACTTGAGGAAGGAAAGCAGGGGAGAGAGAGACAAATTAAGCTCACAGAAAACATCTGATTCACCCCTTTATTTTGTCCAAAGATGATGAAATGTGAATAAGGAGAAAGTGCCCATGCACACAAAGGAGAAAACTGTCAGCACTTAGTAATCACAGAATATTCAGAGTTGGAAGGGACTCACAAGGATCATCGAGTCCAGCTCTTGGCCCTGCACAGGACATCCCTAAGAATCACACCAATATGAGATTATGAGACTCGATTTACTTCCCTATAACAGAAGGATGTCATGTATTGTCCTGCTTTAAGTGCAGTTTACAGATGGTTTACAGAAGACCCACCCTCAGGACTTGCAAGCCATGGGCTATGCTGTACTGACACTGACAGATCCATCTTGGTGCAAACCCCTCAGTAAGTACCATAGTGTTGGTAGGACTTCTGGAGAAGCTTCCTGCCTAGAGACAAGAGGGGGTAGGGGCATCAGACATCTCCTCGTCCTTATGTTGTGTTCAGTTTCTCAAAGCATTGTTTCTTCTGCCCCAAGGGTGGAAGCCACTTCCAGCTTTGGGTGGATGGAAGAAGAAAGGCCAAGGAGGATGATCCTCAATTGTATGAAGTGAACAGCAACAGATGGAGAAGTAGAAGACAAATGAATTTTCCCTTCCTTTTCTGGATCTCTCTCTGGATTTAATTATCCAGGGATTTTATAGCTGTCAACTGATGGATGTGCAGTATACCAGTGCCTGCTGGCTAATCCAGTTTTGGGCTCTATTAGATTGGTTGAAAAATGATTGAATTAGAGTAATATTCTGCTGTAACATAAAACAATAGTGGGAGAATGAGGAAGTCTATGGGAAAAGTATTATTGGTATCAACAGAAGAAACAGAGTTTTAATTTCTGAGAGGTAAATCCAAGTTTCAGTTACATTAATGCAGCACCACAGAATAAGTTGGACTTATTCGTATGAGATTGAGAATTGCATAAAAGAAAAAAAAGAAAGACAGAAAAAAATAGGGAAAAAAAGGATATATGGTCTTGTGGTTTGGTAGGAAACCAAGGAGAGGATATTAAATTTGGTTTGTGTGGTCAGTAGCATCTTGTAAACCCAGATGCAGAACATAGAGAGTGGTAAAACAATAACAACAGGAAGAAGAGAAATGGAAAGTTATAGACCAATCAAAAGAAATCCTCCTTTAAATAAGCACTTGAGGTTTACATAGCTGGAGATTCGTCTTATGCCATGAGAATTCTTTCTATGTGTGAAGCTTTTATTTAATGAATCATGCTCAAATTAAAAAAAAATAAACAACAACCCACCACCAAACCCCAGAATGCTGCATAACCCTGAGTGTGTTTTGACACTGTATATCCATTTTCATGCTCTTACTTCTGAATAATGGTTTACTCTTAAAGCAGTGATTTGGAGTTGAGCACTGAGTAAAACAAGAGATTTAAGGTCCAAGGCGACTTGTTTATATATATGGTTTTTAATATTTTGTGCTTAGTGCAGCAAACACAGTAGGTCTTTTGGCAGAAGTGTTCAAATTGTTTCTGCACCAACAGTGTGCTTTTATCATCCTGAATTGTTTCCTCTTAGATATGTCTACATGCCAGTATCACCACTATCTTGGCTGAATTGTCTCACTCAATCTACCCTTCCATTTCTCTAAGTAACTGGAATAAGAAAGTATTTTTTCATGCAAACTCTTTGCATACTGAGAAATTATAGAATAGACTAGACTAGACTAGACTAGACTAGACTAGACTAGACTAGAATAGAATAGAATAGAATAGAATATTTTCAGTTGGAAGAGACCTTCCACAGTCATCCAGTCCAACTACCTGATCAGGGCTGACCAAAAGTTAAAACATGTCATTAAGAGCATTGTCCAAATGCTCCTGAAACACTGACAAGCATGGGACATCAACTAGATCTCTAGGAAGCCTTTTCCACTGTCTGGGAATTTCTATGCTTTTAGCAAATATAGTTAAATCATTGTTTTAGCATCTGAAAGGAGTAGAAATGGCCACAGAAAGCAGAATCCTGATATTTACACAAAATTCCCTGAACAAACCAAGAGTGATTCAGGGAGTATCAGGATATCTCACAAAAAGCATATGGTGTCTTCAACAAGATAAGCCTAATCTCCTGACTTGTTTCTGTCCCTGGGAGGAAATGAGAATTTTTCCCTGTTTCATCCATATTAGTAGTCACACAGATAAAGCATGGAAGGCCTCTTAGGTGAGAATATCAGCAGCAATGTTCCCTACAATGAGCAACAACCGATGCAGTCACTGGCATCTACAGGTGCCTTCTGAAGAAGTGCTTTCTTTGCAAATTGTGTGAGAGTGGCCAATACTCTGCCCCTTATGTAGAAAAGTGTGAACAATTTTGTCAGCAATAACATCAAGACAGCAGATAAAGCATGGAAGGCCTCTTAGGTGAGAATATCAGCAGCAATGTTCCCTACAATGAGCAACAACCGATGCAGTCACTGGCATCTACAGGTGCCTTCTGAAGAAGTGCTTTCTTTGCAAATTGTGTGAGAGTGGCCAATACTCTGCCCCTTATGTAGAAAAGTGTGAACAATTTTGTCAGCAATAACATCAAGACAGCAGCATTGCTGTAGAAAAGTGTGAACAATTTTGTCAGTAATAACGTCAAGACACCAGCATTGCTCTTTGCAATCCATGAAAGCAAAGGTCTAGCTCAGAGGTTGGGCATTTCCCATTCAGAAAAATGGCTCACACATCCAAAGTTGGTGGAATACTTATATCCTTTGGCTTTGTTATCGCTTCTTTTGTATCAGCCAAATCTATTGCCACCTGTTTAGCTTTTTCCTCACTAACAATACCCCTGATGTCTTTCCTAGCACTGATGCTGGATAGATAGCAAAGCCTGTAGAGAAGGAACTAGTATGTATGTCCCCATCTCCCCACTGAGGCAGGAAGTACTGTGATGGAAGTGACTCACACAAAGTCATCCAGTCACTTTAAAAGGAATAATTTGCTCAGCATAAAACTCCCTTGTGTCCAGAGACCTTGTGGACACAATGTGAAGGGGCAAGGAATGTCCCTTAGAGTGGTACTAGATGTTGGGACTCTGCTCTGGATTTGGAAGGATGCTGGGGACTAATCATTTATGGTCAATAACCAGGAATACTGTGTTGTGGTGCCAGTTTATTAAAGAGGAAGAGGATGTCTAACAGGCTAATGTAGAAAACAAGAGACAGTCTAGCAGTCAGGATTCCTCAATGCTTGGCTGCATTTGTCCTCTACCTATTCAAGACAATAAACAAACAGTACAAAAGGGAGATTATCATTGCCTTATGTGCATTGTCATATGTACAGAGACCGTGTCACAACATGGTGAGAAGTATGTTACACTTACATTGGAGCATTTTCTTTGCTTAGGATCCTATGAGTGACCATAGATACTTTACATCTACTATTGTTATGTAAAAATCTCTATGGACAGATTATATTATCCCACTATTTCCTACTAACACAAATAATATCCATTATTGATATTTATATAATAGTATCATGTGAAGGCAACAAAGTTAGTCTCCAATTTGCTAACTCTCATAGCAACATATAGAAAAAAGTCATTGTCTGCACCTAAAGAAGACTGAAAGAATTTAGTTAATACCCTGGTGTGAATGCTGTTCATCCTACAGGAACTGTTTGCACTTTCTCCAAATATTCCTCAATTCTTCACTTTTCTGAAGGCACAGGTACACACACAGTGCCCTCTATTCTTAGTTCCCCTCTTCTCTTAAAAAGCAGGAAGATAAATTGATTCTGGAAGCCACAGAGAATTGAAGACTTGGTACTAAGGCAGGGCCATGAAGACTCGATTTGCTAAAGTCATTACATAACTGATTTCTGCTCCATGTTTGACTTGTTTTGCTGTCAAGGATGGTAGGTATGGCAGGAGCCAGCACCTGCCAGCTCAGTGGCTTACAGGATTGGTTGGGTGTGCTTCCTTAGGTGAGCTGTCCTCATGCTTTGCAGTGTTCAAGAAGATAATTGCATGGCAGGAGAGACAGGGGCTATGGCAGCCACATGATGAGTTTAGAAAAACATGGAACTGTAGAATGGTTTGGATTGGAAGGGACCGTTAAAGGTCATCTAGACCAGTTCAGGAGTGCAGGTGTCATACCAGAAGAGCTTGATGAGGAAGCTCCTGTCCTTTTGGGCCCTCTCTAAGGAAGCCTGTGCCTGGTCTGGAAAGAATGTTTTAATGTATTTTATAATGCATGTACGGCATGTCAGGGCTGCATCCAAAAAAACGACGAGAACCTTTGGCTCCAAAGAGGTGATGAAAGAGTAGAGGCAGTCAACACCACTTAAGATTGAGACCCTGGTCTCTACAGGCATTTTGTACTGAGATTAATCAGACACTGGATTCAAGCAAAGAGTTAAATCTGAGAAGTGAAGTATGCAGTTTTAAACATCTCATAAATTGCTTATAACTGCACAAAATACCACAGGGTGCGTGTGAGCACCCCCACATGAAGCTGAATTGCAGCCAGAGAAAATATCCTGCAGCTTGTGCTGATAATCCTGATGAAAGAGAGGCTTATTGTAATGGAAAGAAAATGTAGGAAAGATTTGTAGATAAGTGACCATTCTAATTCAGTGACCTGGGGGAGGATGTGACACAAAGAACATTATTTGATGAATCACTGAAAATTGTAAAGGGAAGAGTGGCAAACATTTCCAGATAATTCCCAAAGTCTGGCCTTTATATATATATAAGTTAATATATCCAATGCCACTATATCACAGAACTGCAGTGCAACAACATAGAGGCAAAGACTAAAATATTTGCGTAAAAGAGACTGTTCTGGAAAACAGATGAAGGGTGAATGAAGGGTAGACTTAGTTGGACACAGCCTTGTAAATCTACTCCCTAGGCTTCACCTTCACCTGTAAACTTCTTTAATGGGGCAATTTTTCTGTATTTAAGACACTAGAAATAGACCAAACTACTAAGAAGTAGCCTAATGAATGGACATTTGTCTCAGCATTGCCATTACTGTAGCTTTAAATGAACTGCAGTCCCTCCTAGGTAAGAGCAGTAGATGGTCCTTGATGATGGCTGGTGGAAAAGACAGAAATCTAAACAAACCAATGTCCTCATATTTAGGTTGGCAACATTCGTATCATCAATCCTGTGCCTTCAAAAGTAATGCCCGGACTCTCCCTCCCCCACTCCTGTTATTAGATTTACTGTAAAAATCAGGATAATTTTTAAAATAGCAATACTAGATGTGTTTTCTTGTCTTAGAAGGCCACAGTTAATGTGAGGAGGGAAAAAAATTCACATTTAGGAGTTTTTCTTGGCATCTCACATGTATGGAAAAAAATAATTCAGAGGTTCTCATCTGTTATTTAAAAACATCAAGGATTGGAAGGCATATGATTAGCTTTTGAAATCTGGCAATGATGTACTGTCAAATGCATATAAATACAGATCATCAGAGTCATTTTTAAAAACAACATACACAAAATTGGGAGATGATATTTTAATTCCAAACAGGAGGGTTCACATTCACACAGATTTATCTCAAAATAGTAAGCAGCACACAATAAAACAAATTAATAATTTCAATATGAATAAAGCCTATAAAGTACTGTATGTTTATGAAGAGATAGTTATCAAACCCTTTAATGAGTTATTCTTGGAGAAAATTGAATGTTTAAAAGCTCAGTTACAAGATACCAAATATGGCCTGAACATAGATCTGCTGTTATGAAGTTCCTTACTGGTTGCTGAAGTCAATAAAATATTTTCTTGATATGAAATGGAAAAAAAGGTGCTATTAAACGGTTTTCTGCATTTACTGTTTGCCTTTCAGGATGTTTCCCTAACAGGAGACTGCAGCAGATTGCAAGACACGGATGTGCACTTTGACTCTAGACCTGAGATTTCTGGGAAATGTAGTTTAGATATCAGAAAGAAGAGGGGGGGGAAGTTAGTTTTTTTTTTTAAATATAGTTATTTGCAATTCGTGGAATGACAAGATTTTTGTATTTTCAACTAATGGAATTACAAGAATTTTGTATTTGCAGTTAGTGAAAATGTGAGATTTTTGCATGCTTTCACTCAGGGATGCTGTACTGGACCAGTGGCAGTCCCAGAGACCTGTGTTTCTTCTGATGACCTAAACGCATTTAAGGGTTTATCTGAGAGATTATGAGTAATACCTTTGAAAGCAATAAGATGAACTGCTAAAGAAGATTCACATGGTTAAGCTGTATCACCAGTGATATATTCAAAATGAAAAAAGAGGTGAGGTCATCCATGTTGTGGTCAAGCCAGTGGGAAGTGGGTAATCTCCACACTGCTCAGATTAGAAATGAGTAAATTCTCTCTCCCTGTCTGGCAATGAGGCTGGGACATGGACAGATGAAGATGAGGCAGGGTAAGGGGAAACCACACTACACCTTAGAGCTCCACGTGCTGACTCAGTTGGAGGAGAACACTCGTAACATTTTGTCACTTAATGCTCTTCCCTGCTATGTTTCTCTCACTTATTTTTAAATGAGTATTCTTCTTGTATATCTTTGACAGACCTTACCAAGGTGCCTCAGATTTTACAATGAAAAGGACCTCTGTGGGAGATTACCTGAAGAAGAAATCCAAAGGACCCTGCAACTCTAGACTCACATTCTTCACTACACATGATAGGGATGCAGCCAACATCTAATAAGGAGACAGCTGCAGTGGTACAAAACTTACACTAGGGCCTGGTAGAGTTTTCTGTTCGGCAATTAAAGGGTAGGAATGTTTCTCTCATAATTCTGCAAGAAAGCAATATTCTCTTGACACTGGTAGAAGAGTGCCATGCCTCCTATCTACAACCTCATCGCATCATTTGGCATTGTGGCCACTCTAGCCTTACCTACACTGGCATTGCTGCCCTGCTGACAAACACCTGAATCAAGACAGATGTATTGCTTACCTTTGTAAGCAATATATCTGTAACCTTTTCAAGGTTTGTCACAGATGAAAACTTGTAAGCTGTATTTGAAATCTACGATCATGCAATTTCACTGTGATAAAACATCGGGCCAAACACTCAGAAGAGGCAGAGCTTTGGTTTTCTCAGGCTAATTATCAGTGCTTGGTTTGGAACTCATAGAAGTCAAAAAGCATTTTGCATCGGATGGACTAAGGTTAGAATAGAAGAAAATCAGTTAGGAAGAAAACACTGCATAATTGTGTGCAGGTTCTCTTTTAATATGACAAAAATTGCAGCACACAATAGGCAGGCAAACCAAAATTAATATATCACATAAAGCTACTTGGCTCCTTAGCTTTTGAAAAGATGATTTTAAAGAATAAGTGTAATCTAAACTCACCATGGTATCTTTTGCAGTCATCATTTGAAAACACATAACTAAAAAGCTGTTTGTCCACATGAAGTGTCTGAGAGTATAATTAGAAAACAGGAACGAGCATGTAAATCACAACAAGAATTACTTCTGAGTCCTGATTTTCCTTTGTTGTATCATAAGTAGTTGCAGAACCTAGAGACTTGCTGATTACAGATTAAATTACTAGAGTAAATTTATTTTACCTTGATTCCAGTATAAATCTTGCTAAACTCAATATTTAGTTTACATTCACTTGGGCTTCCTTAGTAGGGCTACCTTAAGCCAGCTACAGACATGAGTTCAATGAGGTTGTCTCAGTGCATTACATGAAGAATGGAATGAAATTTGCCCTTGGAATTTCAAAATTTATAGTCTCAAACCTTAAATCTCTGAATTGCTGAACTAATAAATGTGCAAAGATTTTTTTCACTTGACATTTTCTCTGTGAGGACCAAGGAGAGCACTTGTTACTGCAAGATGAGGATGAAAGGGTTTGCTTCATGAAATACAGCCTAGAGACAGCAGCTTTGTGTGTTCCTCTGAACTTCTGGATGCAAACTCAGTCTGCTTTGGTCAAGCCAGATGCTCTGTCAAAGCCTTTCAGAGGAAGTTGGAATGGTTATTTCGTATCTTGCCATGCTTTATGACAGTGAACAGAATTTTCACAGCACAGTGGTTGAAAGCAGAGTTGCAGAATCATAGGCCTCATGACTAAAAGGAACCTGGATGTTTGTAGCCTGTGGTAGGATCATGTGCTACTAAATTTCCGTAGATGTTTATAGCACAGTGGTTGAAAGCAGAGTTGCAGAATCATAGGCCTCATGACTAAAAGGAACCTGGATGTTTGTAGCCTGTGGTAGGATCATGTACTACTAAATTTCTGTAGATGTTTGCTTAACCTGATCTTAAATCTTGGAAAGATTTTCCCTAATTCATAAACCAGTTTTGTCTAAATGCTGCTCAAGTCCATTTATTCCCTGAGTCTGTGTACAACAATCCTTTACCTTGCTGCCTTTGTGATGTGTTTTAGCACATTTGAAGACTATTATCCTCTCTCTGCTCAGACCATGTTTCTGCAAAATAAGCCAACACAGTCTTTCCTCATGGATCATGTATTCTATTTTCTAGTGGATCATCTTCCTTTTCCCCTCTGGGTCACCTGCAGTTGGTCTGTGTCCTTCCTGAGGTATGTTGGCCATGAAGACAAGTTCATCTATCAGTCTGGAATTCTTACTACTGCAGAGAGTGAAAGGATTCATTCCCATATAACATACACATACAACATGCCAGTTTGTTCAGAGTATTTAACTTTTTCTGCACCCATATGATATTGTTGACTTGTGTTCCATTTTAACTGCCAAACCTTTGAATGATATGATATTGTTGACTTGTGTTCCATTTTAACAGCCAAACTTTCTTCTGCAGAGAATTTTTTCAGTGTAATATAGTCAATGGAGTAAAAAGTCAGTTCATGAAGAACAGAAGAAAGAAGCTAAAATTATACTAAGATCTGTACAACAAAGCCAGTAAAGCTCCATTTAGCAAGGGAGGAGTCAATAAGAAAGTCTGTTAGCTCAATATTGTTGACTTGTGTTCCATTTTAACAGCCAAACTTTCTTCTGCAGAGAATTTTTTCAGTGTAATATAGTCAATGGAGTAAAAAGTCAGTTCATGAAGAACAGAAGAAAGAAGCTAAAATTATACTAAGATCTGTACAACAAAGCCAGTAAAGCTCCATTTAGCAAGGGAGGAGTCAATAAGAAAGTCTGTTAGCTCAATTTCATGCTGGTATCCCAGACATGTGTAGGGTATCTCAGTATTTCTGTGGCTTGAACAGTGTGTCTCATCTTGGATGAAACAACAAGTAAACAGAAATTTCCAAGCCAGGATTAATGGGTAAATATGAAACACATGAAACAACTGAGCATGGACACCTATGTTACTTATTAATCTAATTAGGTGTCTGCTAAACTGATGGAGGCTTAGCAGGCTTGGGAATTACTGGAAGACAGATACCCTAAGAAGTTGAAAGTGTTCCAGGTAATGAGATGTAAAAGAGAGGAAAGAAACAGAAGGAGAGAAACAGGGAAGGAACTGAGATGAAAGCCAGTGGTAATCAAAGGTGTGGACAGAGGATGTTTTGCATAAGACAGAATGAGAGAACAACTAAGAGAGCAATGGAAAGGTCTGTTGCTGTATATTACCAGATTCAAACTGTGACTGTGCTGCAGTTTTTATTGCCATTAGTTGGTGCTCTGCTGGCCACTGTGCCAGATGCATATGCCAAAAACATAATCAGATGGGTTTGATATCCTTCTGCTGAATTAAAGCTCAAAGACCAGACAACTGAGAACATGTTTCAGCATCAGAAGCTCACTGAAGGCCATCCTGAGTCTTAAAAAAAGCTCTGGCAGCAGAGGGTGGGTTTGGTTATTTCTCAGAAAGAAATGGGAGAGGGTGATTTAAGGAAAGACTTCATGTGTGAAGGCCTGGTAACATACATACAAAGTATTAAAAACTAGTAGTAAATTCATATACTTAACATATGTATTTAAGAACATGTAAATTGTGTGTAAGATCCTGATCAATTGCATGATACCTATCTTTTTATGCTTTTTTTTTTTCCCTATTAGTTCTTTTCCTCTCTTTTTCATAGTATCATAGTATGTTACAGGGTTAGAATGGACCTTAGAGATCATCTAGTCTCAACCCCCTGCCCTGGGCAGGGACACTTCCCACTGGACCAAGTTGCCCAGTGCCAGGGTTCATACATGTGCTCTGAATGTTTCCTCCAATGAACATTTTCTCACATTTGTTTTCCTGGAGTTAGACGGTGCCGTCATCTACAATTGTGTGGAGCAACAGTGCCAGAGAGTGGCTGGCAGGGATAAATGCAGCTGCATTTGCCTTCTAGTTAAGCCTTTGGGACCTGTACAGGCACACATAGAATCACAGAATATCCTAAGGTGGAAGGAACCCACAAGGTTCATTGAACTCCTGGCCCACTAGTTACCTGTGGTTGATGTGAGCAGTACAGAAGGAAGAGAAAGGCATGTAAAGTGGCCTGTCACAGAGGAATTATCTCTGTTGTCTGCATTCCCCAGAAATTTCATGGGATTTGCTCTGATTTTGAACACTATGCTTGGAAATAAACTCTAGGGAAGATGATGTGAGCTGTGACCAACAGTTTTAAATTTCTTTTCCCTTTGGCACTGCTCACTCGTACTTCCATTTACAGAGCTTTACGGGCTGAAAGCTGTTCTCATACTGTGGGGATTGCTCCTCCTGCTTGGACAGAGTTCCCTGTCTGTGAAATCCTACAAGCCCCAGGCCAGACAAACAGCACTGTGTCCCTTGTGGCACAGTCTGGAATAAATGAGACCTATGGCTTGGCCACTGAATCTCCTTCCCATCATCTTCATTTTTTAAGAGACAAACGCCCAAGTTACCCTTGAGTACCTGCACACCTGGTAGTTACCTCCTGTTGACTAAGCTGCCAGATTCACAGCCTGACCACTTGGATTCTGCTCCCTAGGTGCAGGAAAAGCCTTTCTAGTTGGAATGGGGGTAAAAGCATTTGTGATGGATTTTGAAAGCTGAAGTCCAACAGGGCTTTGAAATATTTTACCATAGGAGCTTTACAAAAAGGCTGTGGGGAGGTGTGGTGACCAGGCAGCAGTGGACAGAGATTATCTTTCCTTCAGCAGGCTTTAGAGGAGTGAATGTTAAGCTTTGTTAGCAGAAGGTCAGTGGGTGGGAAAATGAATTACTGAATTTTCAATCGACTATATCACCTGTCATGCCACTTATTTTGGATGAGTAATAAATAATTGTGCACTAGAAGAGCATTCAGCAAATGCTCCTTTCAACCCACATCTACCAATTTTTTTTGTATTTATGATTATTACCTTATGTCCAGGAAGTCTTTTAGCATTACTAAGGTGGCATTTGTTTAAAGTAATTCAATAAGCTTTACGTACCTTACCTATAAAGTAGCTATGTGAATCTCTGAATGCTAATGTGAGAATTAGCCATTTTAATATTCTACAGGGTTTTTTCTTAAATCTCAGAATTATTAAGCTTCAGGAAATCTTCTTATCCTCAGCATAAGCTTTCAGGAATAGTCAAACTGATATTTGAAGGGAGGAATATCTGTCATTTTCCCCAGTCCAGCATCTTCAAATCAATTAGCTGAAGATAACAGTGGAGTAAGAGTCAAAAATACGGAAGGATTTTGCCCTCTAAATGATGCTATCTCCAAGCTAGTTTAGGCACAATCTGGTTCCGTTTCTGTTGCTGAAAATTCTTGGATTTGCATGAAGAATACTCACTAGTTCGCAGAAGCAAGTGGAATGCACTAGCCTGATGGTGAGCATAGAGTCAGTGAGGAGACAGAGTCCTTCTTCCACGGTTTTGTGAGAAAACAGGCAAACAAGTATGAGGGAACTGCAGAAGAGCTGTAACAATGAAGAGTTGTGATTCTGAGCCCCACATGAGGGAACTGCAGAAGAGCTGTAACAACAAAGAGTTGTGATTCTGAGCCCCTTGCTCCTAATCTTCCTGGCTGGTGAGTGCCTAGTTCCTGCACACCAGCAGGCCCAGCCTCGAGTGCCTAGTTCCTGCACACCAGCAGGTGTGACACACAGTGGGTGGCAGCCTGGCCCTCCACACCAGTTCCAGACCCACGGCCCACGGGGCAGAGGAGAGGGAGGCAGCACATGGGCAGCATCCAGATGCTGTGCTCCTAAATCCAGAGGCTGCAGCGGGGCCGGTCAGAGAATCACAGAACCATAGAAGTGTCCAGGCTGGAAGAGACCTTTAAGATCATCAAGTCCAACCATTAACCTGTCACTCCACTGTAACCCCTAAACCCTAGACGATATCTTCCAGTGCCAGATCCAGATGTCTCATGCTCTTAAATGTTCTGCTCACTGCAATGGCAACATTCAAGGTGAAATAAAGCTGAATATTAGCACAGCCATTTCTTCCCCTAGAGCCAAACAATCTAGTTACGGGGAAAATCTTCATACTTTTGTCAGTCTACCACTGTGGATTTGTCAGGCCACATTTTGATAAGGAACAGTATTTTTCTTGTTAACATTTCAATAACATGG
>NW_008688586.1:139161-141893 GCF_000695815.1 Acanthisitta chloris | reverse complement strand
ACTCGCTTCCCGCCCTCCGTTCTCGGCGGAACACCTGCTAAGTAATTCTGCAATCTTGTTTTCACACCTGCGGTTTTGTAGCGTAGATGGATTTGTTCCCGCTTTCCCACGCGTCCTGCCCGCCCTTCTGCCTGGCAGAGGGGTCGGAGCGGTGCTGCGGGTGCGGGAGAGGGGACGGAAATAGGAGAGCGAACAGCGCGCGGGGGAACCAGTAGTGGTGCAGGAAGAGGTGACTGACCCAATTAGGCCTGACCGTAAGAATAGGGGTAGTAATTATAGAGCTGTATGTAAATAGAGTATTGCTTTAGGGTATCAGCGGTACATGAGATTATTTTTCAATCCAAAATCATCTGTGCCCAACAGATTGTTGCAAACAGAGTTGTGTTTTGTTTTGTTACAGCGAGGGATGAAAAGGGAACTATTGCAACTGCATTCTTGACCAGACTAATTCTTTGTGCTGCAAGTTTGCTAGTCGTGTGGGTTTGTGTTTTTCAAACATTAATTAATTAGGAATGCCACCAGCCAATGATATTTTGTGCTGCCCTTCCATTTGTACACATATTCCTGTGTTCTGACAACCCCAACAGCTTTAATTGCTATTCCTAGAGGTAACCTGAGTGCAAAAATGTATAGTGCCTTTTATTCTTTACTTTCAAGTACCTTAAACAGCATAACTGTCCTTGAATCTATCAGTGATTCTTAAATTCCAGTCTACCAAATTAAGGCATTACAGCAGCCTAACTGCTATTATGTGTTCTACTGACAGCCACTCTAGTGCAGGTAGTATGATTCCTTTATTATTGCTAGTACTGATGCTTTCTTAATGATCCACCTGAAATATCTGAGTTGCAGGCCCTTTTAGACTGGCCCATATCATATGTGTGAAAGTGGAAAAAGGCTCAGATATTCACAAAGCCTTTTAATATTTTGTGGCTGAGAGCCTTGGTGTTCAAGTGAGCAGCATTTCTGAGATTTATATACCGAGAACTGTGTTTCCTGCTTTGAGGGCATGAGGAGACAGCACACAAGAGAAAACATTAGTAGCCCAGATTTGCATGTCTTTATTGTGCTGCTGCATTGTTTGGCATCTCCCTTTTCCTGTCATGAAAGCATGAGACATTTGAGGACAGGACAAAAATGGTTAGCACTCCCCAGCATTAAAAGTACTGAACAAGAAAGCTAGTATTTCTGACTATTTCTTTTTCCATATCTTCTGCTCATATCAATATTAACTGGCAAAATAACAGATCTGTTTCATTTCCATATATTTAATTTTCTTTCTTCGCACATAAACTCCCTAAATACTGTAAGGCTTACTTTCTCTCAAGCTTTTCAACACACACTACTCAATATTTTGTTTCAGATTGTTGATATTGTTGTTGGAAAAGATGAGAAAGGCAGAAAGATTCCAGAATATCTGATCCATTTTAACGGTTGGAACAGAAGGTAAGAACTTGTATGTGTGATTTCAGATCTTCCATTTCTCCTATTTTATGCTGCAAAGACAGGCATTGCACAGAATATCAAAGGACTGAGTTTGCAGGAGCATTTTTGTTTTTGTGAATGCCATTGGTAGACTTGCTCATGTTGACACGTTGGTCTGTATCCATAAATTTCAGTGAAGCAGTTTGATGGCCATGAGTTTAAATTTTATGGGGTACCTGTCAGTGACATACACTTTTGGCTCCTAGGTTTCCATTAATAAAAGTTTATATTTTATTGATTCTAGACTTGGATTGTTTGGTTATCAAGGCCAGTATATGAGTGCAGCCTCTGGCTGTGATGTATAACGTGTCAGTGCTATAAATGCTATCACAAGTTAAGTCAAAGCTTGAGAGATTTTAGATAGCAATGTGAGAGTTGAAGCCACGTGCATACAGAAGAATGCCAACGTTGTGATACAGATGTTGCTTCTGCATGACATTATAAAGTGCTTTTTAGATTTAACATGTATTAGTTCATTAGTAATCATGCGTGGCATGTATTTGTAGCTGTTGTTAATTGTATTTTTCCCTGTGCTCAGCTGGGATCGATGGGCAGCTGAAGATCATGTTCTTCGTGATACAGACGAAAACCGCAGATTACAGCGTAAATTGGCACGGAAGGCTGTGGCTCGCATGTAAGAGCTCCTTTTGGTCTCAGAATGATTGAGAGATTCATTTTCAGAATTAAACAGATAAATCCAGGTGTCTACAATTGAGCTTGGCCTTTAAGTTCATGCTGTGGATGTAGATATGTACATAGTATTGTCAGTGCGTTCTAGAGAGCTGCTCTTCTCACACTAAGGTAGATACCTAGGTATTGTTATAAAACAACACTCTAAAATACTAACACTTAATAACTGTGTTATTCTTTACTATTGCTATGAAATGGCTGTGTGGTGGATCTACATGTTCCCAAAGAAATGTACTTGCAAAGTAACTTAGAAAAACCTGAGGTATTTTTCAGCCAAAGGCAATCTACTAATCTAATATTGGTTGGCCATGGCTTGCTGATCTGCTTGAGAACACGAACATGAGGTAATATAGAGGCATTAAGGTATCCACTCTCAAATAAGCAGTGTCCAAATTATTTCAGCATTCATGAAAATGACTCAAACATATGTTTCCTGTGCATTTGCATGTAATCGCATTAGCTAGGGTAAACATAAAATAATGTTAGTCAAATTTCAGTTGAACCATTTCATGTTCTGTAGGAGAAGAAAGGGAAGAAAGAAGAGACGTTGCAGGTTG
>NW_008688586.1:97821-139139 GCF_000695815.1 Acanthisitta chloris | reverse complement strand
GCTGAAGAAAATGATGAGAGTAGTGAAAACTGTGAGCTTGTTTTCATCCTTTGGTAACTGGTGTGATGCCTTGTAACTTCTTGATCTGGGGAAACAGTGCACACTGCAACTTGCTGTTAGGATGACACAAGTGTATCATGGTCCGATCTGAAATGCACAGCCGCATGAAGAGGGAGCACTATGTTTCATGCTTAGCATCTATTTAGTTAGGATATCTTATTTCTTGTATTCCAGAGGCTTTTCCTTGCAACTCTCTCACTCAACTATTCTAATTAGTGATTTTGAAGCTCAAGGCTGTTTTCTTTAGTGTGGCATTGGTTGGTGTGAGAAGCCCTGCGTTTTCTTGTTTGGTGTTAGGAAACAAGACACTTTCCCTGATAGTATTTCTATGTATTTTAGGGGGTAATAAGATTAATATTTTTTTTCTCAGTCTACCTAGCACAAAGGTCTGTTTCTTGTCAGCTGACTGGCTGACTTCACTTTCAAGCAAGGTCTTAAATTTCCTGCATTTTACTTTGAAACAAGAAAGCCAGCAGGAACTGGCTGGCACTTAGGTTCTGGGAACTGTTGCTGCACAGATAGAGAACTTTTGACTGAATGATTAATATGTTTATCCCTTGTTCAGAGCTAAAGTCCAGTGAAAGCTGGAAAGATCTGTGGGTGTTCAGAAATGTAGGGAGCTTCTAAAAGTGAGTGTTTTTCAATCAGAGGTTGCAAGAATACTTCCTATAAACTTGTTTTACATATTTAAAATGTTTATAGTGCGCTGTAAATACTACTACTGTGTTTGATTCAAGTAGAATTATGGTCATTAAATATAACAAGCTAGTTGTGGGGTTGGTCTTTTTGTCTTTAAAGCCTGAAATTGTTTTGTCATAACCCCTGCAATGAACTAATATGAGATAAATATGTGAAATCTCTTTTATGCAGCTATAAGTAGTTCTTCTTCTGATGACAGCGATGAGGGAACAGATGAAGAAATAAAAAGTGAAGAAAGTGACATAGACGAGAGGACAGAAATGGTATATTCATGAGCTGCTTAACTCAATAGAATTTAAACATCTATATTTGAAACTCTGGGAAAATGGAAGTAGATATAGGCCACAGTTGGTGACTTAGCTGGAATGAAAACCTTAATTTTTCTCTATTCCTGGTGTTTACTGTGATTGAGATTTTGAAAGTTGTACAAGATACCATACTCTTGTAGAATTACTTGATATTAATCTAAAAATACACATTTGTTTCTTTTCCTCTCCTCCACATAAGGCTTATGTGGCGAAGATGTAGCAGACTAGTTTTTTCACATTTGTGGCTGCTTTAAAAATTTACTGGTCCATGCAAGCTGGACAAAGCCTAATAGCTTACAGTAAGGCTCCTATCTACCCAAATGTTTACTGTATTCTAAAAATAATGATTTTATTTTTGTATGACAAAACTTGGTTGTTCTATTGTATCCTGACTATTGAAGTTCTTTTTTTCCACTAGTATTCTTAAGCACAACCAGTATATTGTTTCTTACACTGCTCTGTTGTAGAAAGAAGAACAAGACACACACACAAAAAGGGACATGGAAGAAAGAGCAATAAGCATAGAAATTCCTGAAGTCTTGAAAAAGAAGCTTGAGGAAGACTGCTACTATATTAATAGAAGAAAAAGGGTATGAAATAAAAGCTGTGAAATGAATGTGCATGAGGGTGTGGGGAGGATATGAGAAGTTGTTTTTCCATTTACCACATCTGGGTTTTTTAACTTCATGGCAAAGGTGAGCTTAGTATAAGGAAGAATAAATGAATGTAGGGGGCAGACTTTTCTGTAGCTAACCCAACGACTTGTCATATTTTCTAGTGTAGTGTTCCAGTACCCAACTGTGATTGTTTCTTAATGCTGGAAATGTAGCAACCTCGTTAACCCAGCCACGTTTTTTGTTTCTCAGATGTTTACAAAGGGATGATCAAAAATGCAGTTTAAGGGTTTAAATTAATGAGACCTAAAATAGCTTCATGCACTAGAAACTAATTGAAAGTTTTAACTTGATATACTTACTCATTGTTTTTATAAAAGACATTAATTTGTTGTTTCTCTTTCAGCTAGTGAAGCTTCCGTGTCAAACCAATATAATAACCATCCTGGAGTCATATGTGAAACATTTTGCTATTAATGCTGCTTTTTCAGCCAATGAAAGATCTCGGCACCATCAGATGACTCCACACGCTAATATGAATCTTCATTATGTGCCACCGGAGAAGAAGTAAGTCAGCTTTAGTCCAGTGCTATTGCCCCAAGAAGAATGACCTTACATTCTGTGTTCTGTTTCATGGCTGTTCACTTCTGTGAGCTTATACCATGATGTGTGTCTACTTAGAGGGCTTAAAGTGTTTGACAGATACTTGTACAGTAACACTGACAATTTGTTTATCAGTGAGAGAGTTCCTATATTCTGAAAAGTCATTATGCAACAGTGAATGTTGTGACCCATTTGGAAGAATGTGTTGCTGTTGTCAATGTGAAGAATATCTATCTGATATGAGAACACTCTGCTTACATAAAACTGATCAGGTTCAAGTTTTATAAAGGCTAAAAATTCAGTACAAGTACTTTAAAAAAAACCCTCCAAGTGCAGGGTTTTGTTTGGGGTGTTTTGGCTTGTTTTAATTGACATGTGATCTTAAATCCTAGAGCAAATTTGTAGGAAAACTGTGTGTAGTAATGCCTGTCCTGTTTGTTAAAACTGATTATGTCTTAGTTTCTGTTTTCTCAGCTGGGCTGCATATTCTTCCATCTACAAATGCATTAGCCCTGCGTGTTTGCACTGTGTTATTTTCTGTTTGGTTTAAGATTCTCCATAATAGATGAGACTGTTTCTTATCTAAGTCTACACTGGGGTGAAATTGTGTATTTTCTCAAAGAGAAATCTTGACTTGTGTTGCAATGTTCTGTTTCAATGGTGCATAATTATGCTATTCTGTGCAATATTTTGGTCTACATGTGTGTCTAGGTTTATGTTGGTGTCATTCATTCTTTGACAGATTAATGATGTTTTTCCTGCTTTGTAGTATAATCTACCAAACAAAAAAGTGAAATACCAGAAATATGAATAGAAGGTTGTGCGCACATTATAATTTTTAAAGGTGTATGTTTAAGTAACATCCTCAATAAAGACAGTGCTTTAACAGGGATATTGTGTATCATTTTGGTGATTCATTAAGTAGGAGAGATTCAGCTGTCAACTTGATTGTATTGCCCTTACTGTGCTAACACTGAAGGCTGTTGACCTTCTTGGATGTGATAGAATTTCTGCACATGATGGTCCCCTGACCCATTTTAAATGTAATGTTAAAAAAAAAAGGGTAGTGGTTTTAGGAAGTGGTATCAGATGGTAATAGAAGGTTTGAAATTTCTAACATGGGTCATTTTGACAGAATCAAATTTCTGTTACCACACACATATATTCACTTGAAACCTGAGAGGGGAATTCCTTAATAGAGGTGAGAGGTGTTGCAGATGGGCTGCACTCGGTGCTCTTGGTTCTGCTTTTAACAGCACATGTACTCACCATATAACATTCTGAGTCCTTTACACCTGCCTAAAACTGAAATTTCCTAGTGGCCTCAAAATGTAGTGCTTTGATTACTGGAGCAGACCATTGGACACTGATCTCCAGTGCAAGCATACCTGGTTTTGTTGATTCACTGGATATCTCTTAAGCACAGCCTTAACTGCATCTTAGCAGCTACAGATCAAATTCTGCATATGCCTTCTAGACAGTCTCAGTCTGTTGAGTTTTTCTGGGTGGTGCCTCTTTTTTTCAGTGTACTAAACTTGGAAAAACAAAATATGCTTACATGAAAAACATCAGTAAATAGTAATAGAACAATTGTATGATTTTGAGCTTTTGAAGTAGACTTTTGAAAAATGTGTTTCTGAAGTTAAGAAGAGCAATCACTGTCTTCTTAAGTATGCTTTTAATCACTTATCATTACTCAGTGATTAGATCAACATATTGTAGTTATGATGTTAATGGTCTGTATTATGAGGCAATTTTGTACAACTGTGCTGAAAAATTTTGACATGCAACTTCGAAATTTTTTTCCCCTCTAGTGTTGAGCTATGTAAAGAGATGGTGGATGGGCTGAGAATAACCTTCGATTTCACACTTCCATTAATTTTGCTCTATCCTTATGAACAAGCTCAATTCAAGAAGGTGACTTCATCAAAATTCTTTCTTCCTATCAAAGAAAACTCAACAAATACTAACAGGTAGGTTGGGTATAAGAAGCTCAAGAAGTTTGTCTCCTGAGGAAAACGTAGTAGAATGTGGTATTTGTGTTTTTTACCTTCTATTTGAAAATAAATATACCTCTGGAAAATAGTATTTAATGGCAAGTCTCGTGGCTCTTGAGTAACTGGGAGCAGATTGTCTAAGCCACATAAGTGTTTTACAAGATCTGTGAAACTAGAAGAACTTCTTTTGCAGGTAGAGAGCCCTGATCTCTTCAATACTTTATTTCCTAGGAATCAGGAGGAGCTTTCCCCCAGTCCTCCTCTGTTGAATCCACCAACGCCTCAGTCGACGGACAGCCAGCCCCCCGCGGGGGAGCCAGCCACGCCGAAGCGGCGCAAAGCGGAGCCCGAGATCCTGCAGTCGCTGCGACGTTCCACGCGGCACAGCTCCAACTGCGACCGGCTGTCGGAGAGCAGTGCCTCCCCACAGCCCAAACGGCGGCATCTGGAGACCCCGGCCTCCATGCCGAAGCTTTTTTTGCACCTGGAAAAAAGTAGGGCTTGCCCTTTAAATTGTTGATCTAGTCAAAGCGTAAAGTTGAGTTGTTTTTCTTTAATGCGGTGTGGGCACTGTTGTTAGCGTAGAAAACACGTAATCACTGAATGATTCTATGGGTGCTTTTATTGAAGAGCTCTGGGGGTTGGGGTACAGACCCAAATCTGACTCCGACATGGATCTGAGATGGATACATTTTTATACTCTTCTCTTACATAACCATAGGTTAATCATTACATTACTATTATTCTATTGATTTCACCCAAGCATGGATCCCAGTTGCTTTTGATTATTGTTACAATCCTCCCTAGGCATAACTTCAAGTTCCCTTTGATCATTGTTATAGTGCCCCCAAACATAGTTTCAAGATCTTATAATGATAATCTATTAACCAGGCAAATAATAATCTATTAATCAAGCAGATATGTGCAGATGGATATGCAAGTACATACAAGTTCACGTTGCTCTACTAAACATAATATCCATCTTTGTCACTAAGGTCTACCTTGACTACCACACTTCCAAACATTTTACTCTATACTATCGCTGTGAACTGAATAATCAAAGTGTAAATTCATTACTTTTGTATCAATTATTTATCTCTGAGTCCTTATACAAGAGAGAAATATAAAGCAATATTCTCAGTACGTTGGTACTGTATTTTTCCCACAGAATTCTATGAGCTGCTTTTCTGAGAGCCTCCTTTAGGATAGCCTTTATTGAATTGGGGTGTTTAAAACTTCAAACAGTTTAGCAGCAGGCCTTAGGTGTGTTTAATGGCTTATAATTCCTTGAAACAAGTAATGGAATTTATTTCTGTTTTCTCTTGTTTTTGCTTTTCTTTTGAAGAAACCCCTGTCCATAGTGGGTCGTCTTCACCTATAACTTTGACTCCTAGCAAAGAAGGGAGCACGGTGTTTACTGGCTTTGAAGGTAGAAGAAACAATGAATTGAATGAGGTAACTGATTTTTTTTTTAATGTTACTTGATTGAAGGTTTCATGGACCTTTGAGTTGGGCTGTGTAAAAAAAAAAAAAAAGGCTTTGTTAGTATTACTTATTTCAAATTTGAATTTGAAGTTCCGTGCAGGCTAAATGATTTATGATGTTACAAAGATTTCATAGCCAACATTTTTATGTTTAGGTTTTGTCCTGGAAATTGATGCCAGAGAATTATCCACCAAGTGATCAGCCACCACCTCCCTCATATATCTATGGATCTCAACATTTGCTGCGGATGTTTGGTAAACTGATGCTAAACTCTGTGTTCAATCAAAATTTCTTTATTTTCATTCTATTTCAGTGCTCATATCTGTGTGATTTTTCTGTTTGCTTTATCACATTGAGTTCTATTCTTGGAGAAATGTGCATTTTAATCTATTTGGAACTTTTAGACTATTCATAGATCCAGTTATCTTCTACTGGCTCTATAAGCCTCGTTTAAGAAAAGCAAACCAGTGTTACTTCCAATACACTGTCAAACATCATTAAACCAAGCAGCATTCACTTTCTCAGCATGTTCCTATTTAGTAATGCTTTGAAAGATAACCAGGTATCTTAAAAGGAAAAACAAGGTCTGAAGGGAGAAGGAATTTTTATATTCTTTTCTGTATAGTAGATAAAAGTAGTTAAAAGTTGCTTTTTACAAGAACAGGTGTAAACATTATTTCTTTTATTTACAGTAAAGCTACCAGAAATACTGGGGAAGATGTGCTTTCCTGACAAAAACCTAAAGGCTTTAGTAAAACACTTTGAAATGTTTCTGAGGTAATGTAACACCATATACCACTGTAATGTATTCATTTTTACATAGACATAAATGTTCTGAAACGACAAAGGGGGTTTAAAATAAGATCTTAATTTTCTGTAACTACAAGAATGTGATAAAATTAATATACAATTTTAACAATAACAGTCTGAGTGAAGATTCATGTAAGGTTTTTGACTGTGTAATTTAGATTGAAGGGAACTTGGATTTCCTACTTCAGGTTTTGATAAACACAGGGGTCGAGAATTCAACTGTAGAAGTCCATTTGCTACTGTGTATAGAGTAACAAGTCTGACTTAGTTAAGAAGCATGTTTTAGGAAGAAGTGCAAAGTCTGCATTGTTATTTTTTGAGAGCATAATCTTGAGAGTTTTGATCTGTCAGTACTAGAAGAGGGAGCAATGTTTGGTTTAAAACATGCTTTTAATTATGGCAGTTCCTTAGAAGGAATGTCTGTCCTAATTGAGCTTTGAACAGAATGGTTTCTTTGTTAGGCAATGCAGTGGTTTGTAGAGATACCTAATCTCTATCTGACCACACTAGTTCTACAGCTGCACTCACATCTGCACCATGGGCAGCTTTGTCAGGTATTGTACTTTGTAACTCTGCATGACATTGAGGTGGTAGTTAGATTCCTCTAGTGTGGCACTGTGTAGTGCAGCATCAATACAGTGGAAAATAAAACTGCCAAGGATAACTTAGAGGAGAAGGTCTTGTAAATGGTGAACATTTGGAACAAATGTACAATTTTTAACTTAATTTTGGTCAATGACTTAAGTAGCCACATACTGAAAAGTAACGTATTATTCTAGCATAAATGAAAGTCCTCTTAGAGACCAGGGAGATGAGAGCTTTAAAATGCTTTTACTTTAATTGTTAATTTACATCAAAAGCTGTCTCAAATGTTGATTTCTGCAATGCAAAATTTTTCTCTTGAAGCATTTGATTGCTAAGTTTTACTGATTAATTTTTACTTCTGTTTTGTCAGATCCTTGTTGGCATTCAAAATGCCTTTAAGTTAAACAGGAGCATTAGTGCTCATTGTTGGAAACTTGTTTTTGCTTGGAGTGACTATTTCTTAGGGAGCTTAGCTCACTGTGGATCAGATTGGTTTTTATCAGACCTTTGCCTGTTACAAGTTCTTTGGTGGTGATCAGAGCAGTTCTCTAGTATCTTGAATGCAGTGTCTTGATACCCATTCTGTGGATGAGTTGTGGTGGACTAGAATAGAGGGAAGGAGAAACTTGTCCCCTACTCCCCATATAAGTAGGGAGGTGACTAAACTTAAAGTTCTAGTGGTAGTATCTGTATGTGTCTTTATTCTTCCAGCTGACCATCTTGTTGAAATGTGTAGTCATCTATAAATAGAAATAAAAATAAATAATGCGATGTTGCATTTTTAGGTCAGATAGAACTCTGTGCTTTTGAAGCAAATCTCTCAGTAGTTCCCACTTCCCATGCTTTGTGTTGTGGCCCCAAGTGCCCTGAGTATGCAAGCTTCATTCCTTGTAGGAAACACTTAGCCAAAGTGTGTTTCAGTCCTCAAGACCAGGCTACAACTAAACTAAAATGAGCCCCCCAAGGCAAACATAGTGTGGATATCACATAGGTTACAACAAAATATTTGAAGGCTGTGTGTTTTTTCAGGTGCTTTTATTTTAGACACTGTCACAAAGACTTCCAAGTTACGGTTACTCCTGTGGGAATCATTTGGTCTTAGGTAGCTTTGTCATAAATACTCTATTCTTATCCTTACCATCTATGCTGCTGTGTATTCAAATACATAACATAGAAACCAGTGCAAATTATTACATTTGTTTTTCTCAACACATATTCATGGTGCCTTGAGATGTTTTTCATTTGAGTGTTTATTTCTTGGTCTCATATGTCATTCAAAGTTGTCAAATAATTACATTTTCTAGAAACTTGTTCATGCTTGATTTTTATCACAGAAAGAGTTCTGCATTATCTGTTTCTAATCACAAGAGAAAACTTGAGGTTGAGGTGACATCTTGTACTAGTTCTTCAATTTTCACCTTTTTTTCTTTTTGGGTGGGGAATGAAAGGATTAATGGATGTTTATTATAAATATTTTATATCAGTTGTGTTCTGGCTTACCTTTTGAAAGATAAGAGCTGCCCTACAAGGTCTGTATGCATTAGATGATAGCAGCCAGTTTACTTAAGACTGCTTAATTTTTTTTATTTAGTGAGTTGCTCTTGAGTGACAAGCTGAAGTACTCTCCTTGTCTTTATTTTTCTAATAGCAGACAAGGGATTGATGTATCAGTTTGCATTAATAAAACTGCTTCTGAGTCTTCTTCAATGTCTGTGTAGAGTAGTCCAAGCATAAGTAGTTTCTGTATTTTTAAATATAACTTTTCATGTGGTACACAACTGATTTAGTTCTTGCATAGATACTGATGTAATTTTGAATTAGGCTAAAATTTATGGTTTTATTTAACATTTGTACCATTAATCTTACATAGGGTGAGAAACTAGGACTTAGTTAATATAATGCTTTGTCTTGAAGCTTGTTTTATTGAGTTTACTCAGTACTTGATAGATGCATTAAATTCACTTTGAGATGCTACCTGGGTAATATTTTCCAGTCATGCCCTCAGACTGCTGCTAGACAAGATTGTTCTTGGTTTCCCAGACAACATATATTTTCAAGGAATGTATGAAAGGGATCTTTTTGATGTTCATGTTAAGTAGAAGCTGTACCCTTGGTGCTCAGTGCAGATTCCTACAAGTGTGCATAATGGAAATTTCTTCATGGAGAACATGAAAGTTGATTTCTCAGTTATAGAATTTGCAGCAGTAAAGAAAATAAGTTTCTTGAATTAAGTACAAAACTCTTGAGTTTTCAAATTATTTAGGTCTGATATAATTTCTAGTACTTGCAGTCTGAAATGGACTTAGAGACAAACTCACTGGCTGGTTTCACTTAATTTCACATGCAGTTTTGAGTTTAGTCTTCAGGAGCAGGTGGAAGCTAGTGCAGTAACTGGTGCTTACTAACTGGTAATGTGACTCGTGAAGGATCCCTGGTTAAATCTTCTTGCCTCTTAACAGTTTTTGAGTAGAGGAAGTATTTAACCAATTCCATTATTTCAGCCATTTTTTCAATGAAATGCTGTATGTGCTGTATTTTATGACTTCTTGGTACTGTGAGGTGCCTGCCATGCCTCCAGGGGCTGCTTCAGTGATGAGAAATGGTAGGCAAGAAGGTGCCAGCTTGTTTTGCTGTTGCCATTGATTTGAGCACAGCTTGGACATGGAAAACTGTTTGGAGAACAGAGAGGTCACTGCTCAGGATGATTGACCAATAAGAGGTAGTTAACAATTAGGAGAATACAGTATGTCTGTTTTTGCAATAGCAAGATACATCTTCCCTGAGGTAATTTCAGTCAATGTCATTTGCATTTTAGGAAAAAAGGTAAACCCAAGAGGTACAACACTTGAGAAAGACAGGTTTTTTGACTTTCATGAAATACAAGAGAATGAATAAATTATGAAATACGTCTAAAATAATGCTTCTAAAATTTTTAATAAGTTTTTTTTTCAAATGAGACCAATATGTATTATTTCACATTGTGGAGAACTAATTTCTTAATGGTCCAATACTTTAGTTTTGTAAAAAACCCACAGATATCTCAAACTGAGTATATCCCATAAGTTTATCTCATTTTTTTCCTGACTTCTACAACCTGTTTGTGTCTATTGCGCCACTCTGCTCTGTGGGTAGAAAAGTATTGTGATACTCTTGAGTATTTTTTGAGAAGGAAGCCTAATCAGTATGTGACCAAATTAGAGGACTGGGATAATAAAATGTGTTTATATAGAAAGATGACAAGTAGTCTTAAGCAATAGAACTTTGGTTTTGACAGCATAGTAATTTTATTATATATAACTGCAGTGGTGAATTATCACCACTAGTCTGTGCTAATGTCCAATTAATGAGAGGTTATTAGTGTCTGAGAATGGAAAAATGAAGCATTACACATGGTGAATGGAAGAGAAAATATCTTTGGTTAGAGTTGCTGCTCGTCATGAGGAACTCATGTGACTCAATATAGTTGCAAGATGGCAACTAAATAAAAATCACTTTTGGAAAGATCAAAGAATGCAATTATGGCAGTGTTTCTTATATTGGCTATTAATTGATTAATATTACTGAATCTTGCATTTTTTTTTTCCTTTTTTTATGGTCTCTCAATTTTTGGGACTGACTAGTTACTTGGCAGAAAGTACCTGTGCAATGTAGCAGTTACGACATACTAGAAAACTTTATGGAATTGGAGCCAAAATGTGAGGAAATCAAGTTCCTGAGTAAAAAATATTCCTTTGTGTTTGTGCCCTTTAAATCCACATCTCCATTTATAAAGTTTTGAAACACTTCAAAATGAAGGAATTCAGTTTGCACTGTGCCTTATTTTAGGGCATTACTACTGTTGTTTTTGGGCTTCACTGTATTGATTGAATGGGTAGAAAGGTAACTGCCATTTTGGGTCATGTCAGACTTTCAGCAGCTTTATGTTGAATGCTTCTTAATCAGTGAGTACCTGGTATGGTACATGTTCTTATTTTCAGTGGGCTTTTGTTGTCTGATCTGCAGAATATGCTCATCTGTGCTTATTGTTCTTGACTAAGGCTTGGCTGCTTTGCCAGAAATACTTCCTGACACTGCACCATGTGGCTTACTTCTCTTCCTTCTGCTTACCTAATCATCAAGTGTCTGGGTATTTGAATGAGCATATTGCTAGTCATAATAGTGGAGGTTTGGATCATGCATCTAAATTGAGAGGCTGCCCAAAATATTTGATATGTGGTATGGTTGCTTCTTTAGAAGGCAACTCTGAGGATCCAAGCTGGTCTTGACAAAAGTGGGTCCTCACCCTCAAGACCAACCCAGGACTTCTGTATTGAGCTCTTGTGGGACTTTTCCCAAAAAGTCTATTAGAAGTTGCCAGTTTTAATTTTCAGTCACTCAGCCTGATTATTGGAAGTGTTATGTTGGCAGCTTGGCCTCTTCACAGTTCTCTTCACTTGCCCTTAAAGGGCCAAGAAAGATAATCTTGAATTCTGTATATGGATGAGTGCCAAGAGTCTAGTCAACAAGAGGCCATCCTTTAGCATGGTTCTTGAGACACTAGGTGTTGGAATAAGCATCTGAAACTTTTCAGTTCACTTGTTCTGCTGACTTCATTTGCCTTTGTTTTGGTGTTTTTTGCCCTAAATAGCCTTCCAGATGGAGACATGCCTTTAAATTGGGGAAGGGGTGGAGATTAAGTGGTGGCATTGCTTTTTGTGTGAAACTAAAGCCTTTTGCCTTTCAAACCCTACATTTGAGTAGTAGTCTCAGAGATGAGAACTTCATAATCTCTAAATGACATTTCTTTTGATGAGATGACTCATAGAGTTAAGACCTTTAATACTCTTTTAGCAAACTCCTTTAGCCTGATTGTTACAGTTGCCTTTCAAACAGCATCTTCTTCAGGCCACTGATCTCATCAAAGCATCTGCTTACCTTCCAGAATGCTGTAGAGAAAGTGTGTGAGATGTCACCTTTCTGGAAACTTTTCCTTTGGACTCTGTATTCTTATACCTTAATGGCTGAGGTTACCTTTCTAAAAATTAAGGTTTTCTTTTCTTTGTCATTTTCCTACTTTTCAGGCTGTCCCTGAGTTTAGTCATATAATGGTAGCTGATGTTTAGAAGAGGGGTTTTTTTCTTAATGCAGCAACTGTTCAGGTAATGAGTTGTGTTGACGCTGTCAAGACAAGGCCCTTTTTGTCTTGAGAGATGATGCTCTTAAAGCTCATTAATTCAGTGACTCATGTTGAGAAATGTTCCTGACATGTGTCAAGTGGCCATCTAATGTGGATAGTGATAAGTCTGTGCCTCTTTTTGGTAGATCTGCCTGTATAACAGTCAGATGGTAGAACATTTGTGAGGCTATTGCTTGGAGTCACCTGAGGTGAGCTTGTTTACAGCTCACACATTTAAAGATGAGAACACAGGAATTCTTCAAACAGGTTGCCTGTGTCTTTTTCCCTTGTTTCCATCCCCTCTAGTCCTTTCTGAAGTGTTGCCCTTTTAGGAACCTGTGGTAGAGGGGAAAATAGCTGCATTATGCCATGTTAACTCTGTATTCTGAGCATGAGTATAAAGCATGATTTTTCTTTTTGAGGAATGCTTATGATGAAAAAAGCCTTAGTCTTGCATTAGGGTGCTGGTGTGGACTGTGCATCTCAAACTTGGTTACTTGTAAGCAGTTTCACTGTGTACATGTATGCACATGAACTCTGTAAAAAAAGGCAGTAATGCAGCAGGTGACTGAATTGATCAGATTTGTAAGTTAAAAGTAATGAAACAGTTGCTGAATAGCTCAACAGCAATGTGCTGTCTGATCTATAGTTGAACATTGACTCTGTCTGCTAAGTACAGCTCCCTCTGCCTTTAAATCTTGGCTCATGACTTGCAGGTACCAGTGTAATTGATCTTGGTGCTATTTTAGCTTGTCCAAGGGCAAAGCACTAGTGAAATATCCAGTAGGTAAGAGTCTTAAGAGATTCCTAGTATTTCTGTGCTAGCATTCTGCAGTGCAGTGTAGTTTAAATAGAAAGCACCTTCAGTAAGGGCTCCTGCTCTTTGTATACAGATATGCAAGGTTTGGGACAGAAGCTGACCATGTGTTCTTTCATCAGTTTTCTCCCACTTTTTCTGCAGAATAGAATTTGTGTTTGCTAGCTCTGGGGTATTTTGCTTTTCACAACTGTTACATGAGGAACAGGGAGATGTACATTTGACTGTGTGCGTTCTGCCTGCCTTTTTTTTGAGCTGTAGCTGTGGCACAAGCATCTCAGCTAAAATGTCTCATCTCTACCAGCTGTCACTTTAGCATGCACCAAACTGGCATGTATGACTGATGATTTTAAGCAAAAGTCAGGAAATTTGTAAGAGAAAATGAGCCTGTTTACCATTACTTGCTGTTAAACTTACTGGAATTGTCAGGTGCCCTCTGAAGGTTCCTTTGGTTTAGTGTTCCTATAAAACCTGCTCCCTTGTATGATCTAGCTCTTAGTACTGTTCTGCTGAATGCAAACAGAAATACTGTTTACATTCAGTAAATTTTCATTAGTCTGTGTAGTCTTTTAGTCTTTTGAAGTCATTAACATGTGTTAATGAAGAATTCTTAATTAAATAACATTTGTGGCTCATTTTAATCTTGTGCAATCTAAATACATTAGATGTTAGATGCAAGTCTGCTAAATTTTAGGCATTACCACACTCAGTTCATACCAAGCCCTTATATCCCAGAAAATGATTTGTAGCTAAAGTCAGGGGTCGTAGCAGTTGATGACTCAGGTATTTTATTAGCTTTTAAATTGCTGTGATTTCAGTAATCTTTTATAGTGGTTTTCCAAGAGTTAGGGGTGTGTAGTGGAAATGAATTATATGTTTCAGTGAAGATTAGGACAATCTGATTGTGTGAATTGTTTTTCTGTTTCTTTAGATTGCATTCTGTGGGGAGGGGTGGTGGTGGGGAAGGCATTTCATAAAGTATTGGAGCAATTTATGGCCTGGTAAGCCTAGAAAAGTAGGTGGTCTATGGTTTTAATGACAAGGGCTAGTATATAACTGAGTACTGTGGTTCAAACAGTATATTAATCAAATATTAGTGAATTTAATTTAGATTTATCCTCATCTTTTTAGAACAGAATAAAATGTTTGGGTTTTTTTCTGGTTCATTCTTTTGCCACAGTTTAACTAATTTGGATTCACTGCTTAGTAGTTTGTTATATTGGCTGTGACTGTCTGTCTTTTGTTCTTTCAGGGGAAAATATTTTGCTGATATTTTTATTTCATTTATTTAAACACCTTTATTTCTGTACATAGGACATTGGTGTAATGCAACTGTAACATGCTGTAATATTAAAACCAATTCGGTTTTGATTTAGCAAAATAGTTTTCATAGGAGTTCTTTTTAAAGTTCTTTCTGAGCCTTAATGACATAATGTTTTTTGCTGTGTGCTTTTTAATAAAATTGGAAATTGCTCTTGGACCCAATGAGAAATCAGCATAGGATGAATGCTTAGAAATAAAAAGTGTGTTAAATACTTAATGCACTCAGGATTGCATGAATGAAGACTGTGTGGACCTTTAAATTTACTTAGCTCTTACACATTTATTACAATAACTTGTGTAGTGTTAGTCTGTGGCAGAGCCAGTTGGATCCTTTCTTTAAAGACAAGAAGATTCTTCTCTGCTTTGGCACTACCTGCCCAGCCTAGTAGTGCCAGAAATTGTGCCTGATCAGACACTTGCATGAGTCACATAACAGCACCTTTTCTGCTCAATTGTTTAGTAATATTTAAAAACAAAAATGAGCTGCCATTTTATCTCCTGGAAGCATATTGGTTGTCCAGCCAGTTCACCTGTGTGTCTTAAACTGAAACATGTTACATCAGAAACCATTCTAGGTCCCTCTGCACTGTTAATTACAGAACTCCCATGAAATAAGCAAGGACGGAGGAAGTTGACAAAGTGCCTTCTAAATAAATGGTGTCATGCTGAAGGATTGGTTTATTCTAAAAAAGCTTGTGTTTCTCACTGCTTTTTCTAGAATTAGTAGGATGTAACCAGTTATTCCTCCAGTTTGGCACTTGTTTGATGCCCATGTTTCAGTACAAGGATTGGGGGCGTGTGGGAAAAATCAACCTTTTTTCATTTATCTGCATTTTTGTGCTGTCACCATTTTCTGTGAGCTCTCAGCAATCAATCTATTCCTTATTAATTTTAAATTGCTTTGTATAGAGAATCTTGTCAGTATTCTTTGATGGTTTTGCTCTCTTAAGATCAAAGGACTTGCCTGGTTCAGGCAGTGTAGCAGTGAGTGAGGTTGGACAAACACTATGGTTTATATGGCGTTTGCCTGTACATTTTTTTAAATTTGGACTTTGTGTCCAGAGTATTGGCCATGCAAAACTGGTATTTTTAGCTTCCAGTAGCAAAGTCATCACCGTAGCCACTGTTCCCTGAGAGAACCCAGATTCTGCAAGTGACGTTGTTTCCTGTCATTTCTGTTGCTCCCTACTCTAACTCAGAATGTGTAGCTAACATTTTGCCATGTTTATTGATGCTGATCTTTAATAGCCAGGAATTTTTGAAGTTCTGTGGATTTTTTCTGAAGTGCAGCTTGGTTGTGTACCTCAGAGGTTAAGAACCATTTTGCCCTTTTGCCCCCTTTTATATACCTAGTATCTTTGATTACAAAGGAAAGAGCAGAGAGCTTATAGTCACTTTAGGTGTTTGTTACAGCTGTTAGTAGCATAACTGTTTATTTTCAGTCCTAAACCAGAGAAACAGTTGTGTGTTAGCAGAACAGGAGGACATCATAAAATACTGGGTGCTTGGCTGTTTGAATAATAGTTGAAGACCATCTTGCAGAAATATGAAATAAAAGACTACATTTGTGAAGGATGTGGTTTGTCTCTGAGAGCTGTATTTAAATGAGGTACTCATGAAAGATGGAGACCCTAAATGCACAGGCACATGAAACAACAAATCATGGCTTTACTTACCTTAAAAGGTAGAGCTTGACTTAATTGCTCCTGGACATTTGTATAAGATATTAACATAGTGATAACTTAAAATACTGGTTTGGACATAAACGAAATAGTATGCTAAGCAGGTGACTCACGGAAGTTGCAGAAAGATCTCTTAACTTTATTTTCCTTACGTGATAGTTCTTTGGATTCTTTTTCTGAGTGTACTTCAGCATTTGGATTTTTTCTTTATTAAGGTTAAGCAATTTTTTAATGCTATTTGGATTTCAGAATGACAGGGGAAAGCTGTTTCTCACTATGTAAAACTTTGAAATTTGGCATACAAAAGGCTTGTCCTAATTTTTACAGCTGTAATAATTCTTAATTCCCAGGCTGTGGTTTTGCTTAGCTTAAAAATTAATTTGAAAATAGCTTTTCTCTTAAATGTTTCATGATCTGTTCTTTTTTTTTTTTTTTGTGTGCTTTCTTCTCAGGTTTTTAGCAGAATACCATGATGATTTCTTCCCAGAATCTGCTTATGTAGCTGCATGTGAAGCCTACTACAGCACTAAAAATCCTCGGGCGATCTACTGAAGCTATTAATAAAGATTAAATCTTACTATACATTGCCCATGACAATGCTATGTGGCTACAAGATGAGGATGAAAAAGGAATTAAAACAACCTCTGGAGTTGAAGAAATAGGAAAATATCTTTTGTGGTGGTTGGATTACTTAGGAATGGAGAACTACTTTTTTGAGATGTGTATAGACAGCGCTGTGAGTCGCTTAGAGGATTGGATATAAATCTGACTCCAGATGAATGAAGAAGCCTTGTTATAACTTCTAATGCATAGAACTGCATGGGACTATTAAAGAGCAAAGGAGGCAAAAGCAGATGCATTAGCAACAGGACATTTTCATGAAGATAAATCATCATGCTGCGTTTGACTTTAGCTCAGCCTCTCCAGCCTAAGAAATAAGACTTGACTACACAGTTACACGAAGAGAATGTGTAACTGGTATCTTAAAGATTGTTTTCCTCACAGATTACACATCATTTTGTGGAACTGTCATGATAGAAAGGATTGCTTAATGTACAGGTGGTTTCGCCATTTGGCTAGCATGACATCTGCCTCAAGAATGACTTTGTTGCTTGAATGAAAGATGTTGCTTACTCTGCATTTTGCAAAGGTGTATATAGCCCTTTCATGGTAAGGCTGCCAGAGTTCCAAACAGACTATACATTGCCAGGAATTCAACATTTCTCTGGCAATAAATGATTTCCAGAGCCATTATGAAAGAACTGGTTTTCTACAAGTAAGTGGAGAAGTCAATAAAGTCATTGCAGTTTTAACTGGCAAACACTTATGTTCTTAATAAAGTTCACAGTGGCTGCTGTGTAAATGTGTGATTTTGATGGTCTAAAACATCTTGTTTGTGCTTAATTAGTGTTTTTGAGAGTGTTGAGTGTTTGTATAATGAGAGGTGGGAGCATTGACAACATATGGAGACAAGCCCTCCTATCACTGGGTGTTCTTCTGCAGACTTGAAGGATGTCTCTTTAGACAGTTTTAGACACTTTAGCTCTGGAAATAGCAATTCAGTGAGAACTGAGTTCCTAGAAATCTGACAACACATGCAGTAGAAATTAATTGAAACATAATTCTTGTCATTGAACTTTGTCCATGACTTACAACTCTGGCCTTCAGAATCCTCTGCAATGTCAAGATAAACACAGATTTTAAAAACACTGAGAGAAATAGGACTCTGGCTTATATACTACTGCATTAATTACTCTGTAATCCTTCCTGGTTCAGAAAACTTCATTAGAATGCTACCTGTAATGCAAAACTCAACAGTTTCCTTACAGATTTGCAGAAACTAGTAATTTGGAGAAACCATCTTTCAAATGTAAATGGCAAGCTTAGTCTAAGAGACTGAAGGAGATCTGAAATGTACTGTTGACATTCATTGTCCCTCACTTTTCAGAATACACAGATATATTCAAGCTTTTAAACTGAAAAAATAAGGATTACCATGGTTTAAGCAATTTGTGCTAGTTTTTAGAAAACCTTCTATAAAATGTCTGTTAAGCTGGTTGTTAAACCAATGTCTGGCATAGATGCATGCAGGTTTGGTGATTGTTATTTCTAAAGATGACCAATTAGCAGTACTACTCTTTTTAAAATGCATTTCTGTTGCACCAAAACCCCCCATGTTTGTAAGCTTTCGTTGTTCTCAAATGACAGAAGTTTTGAGTCGGCGTCAAAATCCATTTTGCAAACATGTTGCATTCTAGGTTTAAACCTATTTCTCTGAAAAGACAATTCATCAAAATACTAATGACTAACAAGAGATTAGTCTAGGAATGCTGCCTGAAACTGCATCCTTAATCCTTTGTTATAGGTATGTTAGTGTATAATATGGCAAATCTGTTTTTGCTTCGTTGTTGGTACATGTGAGTATAAGGCAAGTTATGAACAGAGTTTAAACCTTACTGTGTGACTGTGTTTAACTTACAATTTCTGCATGCAAGGGTTAGGAATTCTGTTGGTATTGCCTCGTTGGTATATTGCGATGGTGCTCAAAAGACAAGGGTGGGATGGGTAAGGGGAGGGACATTCTGCAGATACAGTTAATGTGTTCTTCATGTGAACAAACTTTTTCCTAAAATTCTCTTGAAGTTGCTGTTGGATATAATGTTACAAACTATATTGCTCTCATAAAACCCCAAAACTTGTCTTCACATTGCTAATTGATACAGAATCATAGAATTTTAGGAGTTGAAATGGACCTTAGAGATCATCTAGTCCCACCTCCCCACTAGACCAGGTTGCTCAAGGCTTTATCCAACCTGGCCTTGAACACCACCAGGGTTGGGGCATCCACTACCTCCCTGGGCAACCTGTGCCAGTGTCTCACCACCCTCACAGTAGAAAACTTTTTTCATATCTAACCTAAACCTCCCCTCCTTCAATTTGAACCTGTTACCCCTTGTCCTATCATTGCAGTTTCTAAATATAATTTTCCAAACACTATATATTTGAATTTAAAAGTTTACGTATTCAATTATAGTAATGTGCATCTTTGACATCCTGTTTCCCTACTGTCACTCTTTTACTGAATTCCTGGTTTTAGACCTGATTTTTTAAAATTTTTTTTTTAAGCTGGAGCAGTGCTAGAGACCTGCAAATACTTGAACCAGATAGCATGGCAGGGTAGTTCTTGTCTTAAATATAGAGACTTACCAGTGTGGTCCCCAAAATTCACTTGGAATGTGATGTTGAAGAGCTCTTGTGGTAAGGAAAGTATCACAGCATTATTACAGTCAGTGCTTACACTGGTAAGTCTCCTGGGGAAGGCAAGTCCTTGCATTTGCCTTCAAGAATGGGGTGCTCCCACAGTGGCTGTGGTACAGGGTTTTGGATATGACTGTTGGGAAAAGGAGAGAACAATTGCAGCTTAGGACTTAGAAGCAGGTGATGCAGCTGCTGTGGTGCAGAATGAGTGCTGTCTGCTATCTGCATTCCCAAGCTGCTGGGTCTGTGCTAACACTACTAATTTCAGGACCTCCTCTGACTGTCAGCATGAAGGTGCCTGAGTAACTTCACAATGTGCCATGGGACTATGACCTTATGTAAAGTGCTTTACATAGACAGTAAAGATTACCAAAGAAGAATAAATTAACAGAATGTTAATATTCTATTTTATTCTTGATTTTAGGCTTAGTTTTGTGCCTATCACGCTTAAAAAAAAATCCCCACTGTTCTTTGGAGTGCAGTATGTAGAGTTGCCATGTTGCCTTTCATTTTGCTGCTGTTACTGTGTTTTTCAAGCTCCTGTTTGAAGGCTCAGGCTTTGGCTGAGATGACTGACACAAATGTGACCAAGTGCTAATTTAAAGCATGTTTCGTGTCCCATTCTGAAAGCAAACTAATGCAGATGTTGGGGTTTCCCTTGGCACTTGGTGTGGTCAGTCAGCTGTTACGTCAGGAATGTTTGTTGGGAACTTGTCAAACAGTGGTGTAGCATGACCTTGCTCTGGATTATGCCAAGAGGAATGTCTGCAGTCAAAGAAAAAAATAAAAAGCTGATTGCAAATAAAAAGCTGTTAACTGCTTTTCATGTTTGTAACATAAAAAGTGTTATCAAGACATTTGGGAAATACACTGGGGAGATTGTTATTGGTGTTAAAATGTATATGTAGATATTAAATCCTTCATTTCTTGGAAATTAGGTATTTTCCCCACTGGAATCTTAAGTGTGTCTCCCAAAAATATGTATGCTGGAGTGGAAATAAGCTTTTCAAGATGGGGTAAGGCAGGAACCATGCATTATCCTTTCCCAAGGCTCAAGTCAAGCCTTTACTGTGGTAGTTAGCTGTAGAAAAGCACAATGCTGCCAGCTCTTGGACAGACAGCCTTGTCTTGACTTCTGGCCTGGTGCATGTTTGATGGCTTTGACTTCTTAACAGAGCTGGAAAGCAAATTTACAATTCAGAATGCCCAAAGTCTAAATTTGAGGATAAAATGCCAAATAGCTGTAGCACAAACACACTTAGGCCAAATGCATTAAAATATATTTTTGTCCCATGCACTGTAGAATCTTTGTGATATGAGGTGATGGCATTTAATTGAATTAACAAGTTAAGCTACCTGTTTAATTTTCAATGCAAATACATCTCGGTATCATGAGGTTCCCAGTAATAACAGTTCTAGATTGTATGTTACTTTTGTAGTGTGTTTGACCATAATCAGTACAATCTTGATGTGTTTGCATAGTAAATTCTTTCACTTGCTTATGAAACAATGAATTTAGAAGGATTTTCAGCTTTTTGTATAGCTGCATCATTTTTCTGTATGAAATTAGTGAAGACAGGTACTATATTTCTACAGTCAGAAAACACAGTGCAGTGTTTCTGTCAATTTTTGGTGGTTTTTACTTCAATGACAACACTCTCCATCCCCCACAACTCCCAAACCAAAGTTTGGAATATGTATTGCTTCAGGAAAATGTTACCAGCTATGACTGTGGCAGATGTAGATGTTACTAAGATCTAACTCAATGCATCCTCCCTATTGCATGCATTATGTATTTCCCCTTCTAATTCATATAGCAGATGACTTTTTTGCATTAAGGCTCAAGATTATAGCAAGCTGAATAAAATCAGTGAAGTATAAACTTGGGTTCAAAGATGAAGTCTGTTCAAAGAAAAAAAACAATGGGTGAGGGGGCAAATGAAGTGGACTTTATTCCTTCTGTCTGCCAGTTGGGAGTAGCCACTCATACCATATGAGCTGGGCAGCATCATCCTGAAGAGAATGAACAAATCTCAGATGCAAACTGATAAATCCCAGCACCAATACAGACCTTTAAAAATGCTTTCTAAGGAATGGACATTTTGTTGCTAGAAATGGTGGAAAGTTTCATTTGAAAATTACTTTTTATCTTACCAATACAAGATGTTGGATCTACTTCTGGGGAAAGCAACCCAGGTATTAAAGTGTTGAATCATACAATATGTTCATGGGGATACTTCAGTGTGATGCCAGAAAACAAAGTGTTTATATGGCAAGAAATGTAGAGAGAAATGTGTTTAGTTCCTGACAAAATGAACAGCAGACACTTCCATCACAGCAGTAGTTTGCAGATTGTGCTTCTAATAGCTAATGTCAAGTAGATGTTCAATTTATTAAGCATTTTCTAGTCTTTAATTATCAGCTATTAATAATTACCAATCTGATAATTAAGCTATTAGTCTTTAAAGTCCTTGAAACAAAAATATCTCTCAAGTATTTTCCTTCTTTATTCCCTTCTTTCCTTGCTTATATTTTTCAAGTTGTCTAGCAAATTGCCAAACCATGCTTATGAGGTTTATGGAGAGGAGGAGAATGGCTCTGACTCAGACTAAGCAAGCTGAACATAGTTTTCTTAACTCTTTAAATGTTTCTGATTCATTCTGAGATACAATCATCACATCTGTGTTACATATAATTAGGTTTTTATTTGTTGGCTTAAAAGTAGAGACAAAATGAAGAGTCAGGTGAATTCGATGGTGTAAATATCTAGTTGAGTTGATGGATAATTTAAATATGCCTGAAATGAGTTCTATTGTATGTATCTATATGGGAGTTATTTTTGTTTTAAATGTGGCTTTCTGATTTGTCTTGGTTACTTGATGCCAAGCATTGTAAATGAGGCCCTTTCTCTAAAGTGTAAAATTGATTAAATGTCAACATGAGTAATCAAAACATTAAATTTTGCCATGAATTTTAATTCAAACAGAAATGCTGCCATCCCATGTTTTAAGCAAAGAGGCATTCTGCCCTTCTTTTTGCAGAAGTTTCTTGGAAGCACAGTATCTGACAAGCCTGCTGCCACATGTCTGGCCTAGTGAAGGTGCCATTCTCAGGGGAAGATGAAGATAACCTGCAGCTCCCTGCAAAGTGCCTTCAGCCCACGCAGAAGATGCTCATGGTCTTCCACTGGTGGGCTGGGGGCATTGGTAAGCATGCAATGAGAGACTCCTCAGATGGAATAAGCCTTCACAAGTTGCCTCTTACATTTCTCTTTGAATGACAGCAGTACAATGAATACTTGCATAGTTGATATTTAGTAAGAGTTTTCATGGCTTGCAACCTTCTGTTTTGTAGGCTGCTGAGTTAAGAAATCTGAAGTAGTTATGTTTAGGTTTCACATGCATGATTGAGTAGGAGATGGATTTTACTAATTGTTTTTAATCAGATTAATGAGGGTTTTGTTTTCTGAGTGACTACTGCAGTGATATAACTTCTTTGGCAGCAGAAATTTGAACATTAGTTTAAAAAATCATTTATTAGAAACAGAGTGAGTAGTAACTAATTGGACATTTCATAAAGATTTTGTTTACTGGCAGATGGATGATATGACACATGTAATGTATATGCAGTATTGCCAACTGTAGGCATTAGAAATCATGAGTCAGACCCTTATAAGTCTTGAGAGTGGTTAAGACAATGTGACTGTTAACTCCTGTTCTTTGGGCCCCAAGGGTAACATGAGTCAAGCTTGCAGCAACACTTGCTTGAGACTTTAGAAAGGTAAACTGAGGTTTTGTCTAATCACAAGACATTTAGAGCTGGAGCTTTAGAAAAAAAGCACAAAACCTTTCAAGACTGGCAATAAAATGATGATTTGGCAATGCTCTAATAGAGCAGGATGTCATTAATCTGAAAAGAATCAGAGACTGAATTTATTTGTGAACATCTGTGCGAACATAACACAAGCCTTGGGTAGTGAGGCTTTCCGGATAGGTTATATCTGCTCATCTGCAAAACAGTCTGCCTTTGCCAAAGGCATAAATCTAAATCTGTAGATTCAATTTTTTAATTGTTTGGAATGACTATTAATAAAGTGAGAGAGATAAATTGTTTACCATAGTAACAGAATTACCCCATGCATGATGATGAAGTTGATGAAATAATGCATTGGAAGAAAACAGAAAACAAGATGAGAACCCCACTGTTTCTATACTCTATGTACGAATCTCATATGTTGTTTATGTTGTTAGACCCACTCATTTTATTATTTGTTTCTCTTTTGCTGCGGTGAGACAACAAGTTGTCACTGTTGCCTTAGGCCCAGCTCTGTCAAAGGTAGTAGGTGTCTAAAAGAAAATCTAGGCTAAGGTCATATATGAGTAAGCTAAAGGGAACAATCCACAAATCATTTCTTTTTCTAAATGTAGCACAGCAATCTGTGTGGCTGTAGTTGCCTAAGTCTTTTCCAGTGAAGTTATTTAGATACTAAAAAGACAAAGTGAGCTTTTATCAGCTGTGCCAGGTTTGCAAGGCCAAGTGGGATGCACAGATTGAGCACCAGTCTCTGCACTTGCATCTGCTGGAACACACGGGCGTCTCATCAATGGCAGTGCAACCCACGTTACAGCAAGAGCAACTGCTGTAACAGGAGCAACAGGCTGGAAATGCAGCAACAGGTCCCTTTGATAAACTGATTTAAAAGTTCATTAGAAAGTGGGAGATCTGACTTTGTTACCTACTCCACCTGAGAATTTTTGCTATGCATTCTACAGATCCTGCTACATGAGGCATCCTTTTACACTGCTCATAACACTGTCTTACTGAGGACAGGTAAGCTATGGACCACCATGTGGATTTAAGAGCTGGATGCAGCACAGAGTTTCATGTAACTTTTGTTAGGATTAGCAGTAGGTTGATTTTCAGGCCCTGCACAAAGCTCTGATGATGGCTGCAGGGCTTTGTGTAAGGAGTTATTTCTGGATATACATTTTTCTAAATATTTTATTTCTGTCCTTAAGTTTAGGCCACAAAGATTCTAGTCTGTTTGACACTACATTTGTCGTTTGCATGGACATTTGGTCTGAAAAACAAAACACTACATTTTGATATTTTGAAGCAGTGGTTAGATTTTTTTCCCTGTTATGCTCTTTCTTTATGTCTAAACAATTTGAAGACATTTTATCCTAAGGCTATGTTTAAAAAAAAAAAAAAAGAAAAGAAAAAAGAAGATGCAGCAACACTTATATTTGGGATAAGTTGAAGCTCTAGAGTGTCTGGAGTGAACTTAGCTAACAAATCTCAAAACCCCAATTCCATTTCCTTAAGTCTATCTGGGGCACCTGTCTACTGAGAATAGATAAAAGGAAACAGTAAGAAATTGGGCTTCCTGCTTTGAAGAGATTTGATGGAATATTGGTCATCAGAGTAGACCACTCAATGCTTTGGCAAACAAGTGCTGAGGGTGGTATTGCAAGGGGGATGGTGGAAGTGAGTGTTATGGGCTGAGAATGTACAGAAATGCAGAGAAACTGCTCAGAGACATGGTGAATTAGTGGATTTTGTGGACTTGTAGCACATGCTTTCTAAACTGTGATGGGTGTAGGCTTCTCTCGCACTACAGATGAAATGATGAAAAATTCATAAGGACAAGACGCTCATTTTCTGGGACAGCATAGGTGCAATTAGATTAATATTCAGAAGATTGTAGTTCCCCACCTGGGATTTAAACTCTAGATTAGAAGACTAAAACTGAATCACCATATGCTGCTCAATCTCTGTGTGTAATTTGGTAGTTGTTCCTCTAAATAATTAATTAGATAATGCTCGCTGTCAAGTAATCAGTTTGGGGTTCACTTGAGGAGAAGTAATATAAAGTCCATCAAGCCAGAGAGGATTTTATTAAGGAAACCATGATTAAAGTTTCAAACTCTAAATGAGGACTTCTTAATTATGCTGTCCAAGTGCAGAGGAAGAAATATTTAGTGTATGGAAAGATTTACGGAAGACACCTTCATTTTCTTTGCTTTCATCCTGGAGCAAAATATTAAAAAAATGCACATCTTCCTCTTAGAAAAATGTATTTGACAAGTCTTGTGGAATTATGAGTGGCAGACATGAAAACACAAGAGGGAAATCAGTCAAAATATTTTTTAAAAAAAATTTTCTCTCCCCTTGGTTGACAACACCATTTCCTTGAATGCAGGGTTATGTTGGGTATTTTTCCAATCATCTGGTAACATTTCATAGAATCATAGAATTATAGAATCAACCAGGTTGGAAAAGACTTCAAAGATCATCAAGTCCAACCCTACCGTAGTTACTAGACCATGGCACTAAGTGCCACATCCAGTCTCAGCTTGGAAACCTCCAGGGATGGTGAATCCACCACCTCCCTGGGCAGCACATTCCAATGCCTGATCACTCTCTGTCCTGGTTAAACCACGACACTCTCTCTGTAAAAATCACTTCTTAAACCAAAACCTCCCCTGGCAGAGCTTCAGTCTGTGTCCTCTTGCCATTTATTATGCTTTAGCTGAAATGCAGTAGAGCAAAGTGAAGTCAGCACCTTTGCCTGGGACAAATAGCTTGAAAACTGTAAGTACAGCAGACTTTAAGGGTGGGGACATGTGCTTGCTTTCCAGCCCTGAATACAGGGGTTAGCAGTTGGTCATCCACTAGTCGAAGTGGGCAGGTTTCTGTCATCTTGTGGTGGCACTGGACAAGGCACGAGATGATATGAACAGCAAGGAAGGGTCCATTTGATTTGGATATCAAGCATTTTCTATGGTTTTTGCTTTGTGGTGGAAACAGTGTTATTTTAAGAGAGTGCTATTCTACAGTAGAAATATGTATGTGACCAGCATTAGACTTTTTTATGGTGTTTAATTAATGCTTAATGTTTAGCTGGAAATATTAAAGAATATGTTAGGAGTTTTTTTCTAGAACAGGAAGTTGCCCCCTAATTTTGAACTTTTATATCAAGCATTTATAAGGAAACATATAAATATTGAGCTAGTTCTCTTTCCGTCTCATCTGGAAGAGGAAGAGATAAGGAATAGGTAATTCCTGCTCTGATAGTAAAAAACCTAATCTTCAAATACGCAGGAATAAACAGTTGTCATTCTAATGAGTCAAAAATATTTTATTACACTGTGAACAAGTCCTACATATCTCAACTTTCATGCAGGATATATAGAAGTATGCTATGCGTGAAAGTGTACAGTATGTATGCTGCCTTTGCAGTATGGCACGTACAGAATCATAGAGTCACAGAATCAATTAGGTTGGGAAAGACCTCTGAGATCATTAAGTCCAACCTATGAACTATCACCACTATGTCAACTAGACCATGGCACCACGTGCCACATCCAGTCTCTCCTTTGACAACTCATCATTGTGTGAGCAGTCATATATAACCAGATATGGTGCTGGCCACATGGGTTGAAGAGAACCCCAACAAGCTTGGTTCCTTTTTTTTGGATTCACAAACAAAGGAAAAAGACTTTCTGCAAAAATCCAAGACTTTCCATGAAGGAAATCCAATTCAAACAATGTCTTAAAAAACCCCACAGTGATAATTGCAGTTTTAATTAAAAAAACTGGCTGAAAAATCAGAAACCAAAGCAATTGTCAGTAGTAAAATATCAGATTGGCGCTCACTGGGGATTAGTGTGGAGCCTAATAGTAACTTCTGTATGAATGACCTAAAATAATAACAGAAGAAAACTTACACATCAGTCAAATTCACAGGTGGTATCAAGAGGCTGCAAAGAAAGCAGAGACTACTGATAAACCACCAAATAAACTAGAGAGTTTAAAGAGAAAAAATGAGCATTCAAGGACAAGCTGCAACTTTGATATGTGTAAGGTTCTTTTGTGTATTAAGAGAAGGCTAAAAATGCAAATGTGGCTGTAGAAGCACATGGACACTGATTTCATCAGGAGACACAGTCTTATGTAACTATGCCTCGACATCCTGTAACCTAGGGCAATTAGTTTAAATCCTTCTTTAAAGGCAGGTTTTGGTCCTGTGGGTTCTGTGCCTGAGGTCTGCAGAGAGTCTTCAGGATCTTGTTTTCAGACGCTGCTGGAAGGAGAGCAAAACGTCTTGAATCTGTTGTTCCCAGTTTTGTCAGTGCTTGTGCTTGAAAAGGATAAGGTTTGGCTGGCGTTAAGTTTTGACAGTGGTGGGAGTCTTGCCCTTTACCAAAAGCTTAAACAAAATCGATGTGCCAGTGAAACTTGTTGACTTTTCATTCATGGGTGATGTGGCAGGTTGGTATATGGCTAAATATCTTTATCCACCTGTGTCTCTGTCTGCTTCCATATCCACAACATAACCTCCTTGTTTTGATTTGGCACACATAGGACTGGTTGGAAAAGCTGTTGTCTTTAGCACAAGGCTACAAAACTGTCTGAGTTTGTTATCCTTGTGTAGAGGACAAGCAAATAATACTCTGCCAGATGAGCAGGTAGCCAAGAAACAGATGACCAAACTGATTTCTGGCTAGCAAATGACATTGCCTGAAGAAGGGCACCAGTACTTATAAAGGAAAATGATATTTTTTACAAGCAGCCTTTCTTTGGTTATCAGGGAAAGACTGATGTGACTTGGCTATAGGGACAAGAAGAGATGAGGCTTCAGAAAAGCCCTGAAGTCTCTTCAGACACCAAACAAAACCAAAAAGTGGTGGAAAAACTGAGGCAGTGATTCAGATGTTGTGATTTTTTTATTTGCTTTTCTATATATCTTTCTTTCCTGCACTGACTGAATAATGTGGGGTTTTTTTCCTTTTTAGGTAGAAGTTGGCTAAGTTTTATGTGCTTCTATTTTCATGCATTGCTGAAAAATTAAACAATAAACCAATATATCTGCAAAGGCAGATGCATGTATCAGAAACTTGGAATATAATTTAGTGCAAATACAGAGGAAAGCAGGCTGTGAAATGAAGCTGCTTATGGCCTACGATTATTGTCATCCTACCAAGACCTCACCATGTAGGGGTGTGCACATCACTGCAAGGTATCTGAGGCTGTGGGCAGCCACTGTAGCAGCCATATGAAGCTGGATAGTTAATTAGGAAGGGCTTATTTTTGTTGGAAGTGACAAATAGTCAAAGCAATGTTGTTGCAAGAAGGAATACGCCTTTGCATATAAATTATCATTATTTGCAAGGCAGTGGGAGTGGCTGGTGAACAGGAAGACAAGTCTGGTGACAGTCTGGAGAGTCTGTGGTTCAAGTCCACCATTATTAGCCGAAATTAATAAAGGATGAGGACCCTTTTGGACTGAGCTCAGTCCCAGATGTCCTGTCAGAATAGCTAGATGGTAATAATTATCATGCTTGTTAATTACCACTGTTTTCTGCTCCATAAATTATTGGTCTTCCACTTTCTCTTGTTAAGTCTCATTCACTGAAACACAACCTACCATTTCTTACCTCATGCCTGCTGAGAGCTGAGCGAGCATGGAATCAGCTGGGCTGAGGAGTGGTAATTCATCTCACTGCAGAAACTCCATCAAGTGGTGATGTCTTTGCCTTTTCTATGGGTGATGCTTGGGAGTGAGAGAAAGTTTTCAAAAGCTTTCATGCTGTGTCAGTGTCTGAAAGCTCAGGTTCACAAAATCATTTCTCTTTGGTCTAGAAATTTCAGACAATCTATTTCATCTGCTAGGTGATCTCCAGCCCTGCTGAAACATCCTGAGCATAGGGTAGTTTGATATTTCTGGTTCTGAACTCTAAAGATGAGGTCTCCAAGAAGTATCAGATAAGGCAAAGGAAAGTAATTTCATCTTTGGAAATGAAGACATAATTTTTTATAAGTTCAAGTATTTTCAAGCTTTATTTTCAGTATCAAGTGCTGTATTTTATATATATCTATATCTATCTATATATGTATATATCACACTTCTTTACTGTGCTGGTGACCACACATTGGAACAGATTGCCCAGAGTAGTTGTGGATTCTCCCTCACTGGAAATATTCAAGAACCTTCTGGACACAATCCTGTGCAATGTGCTCTAGGATGGCCCTGCTTGAACAGGGAGGTTGGACCAGATGACCCACTGTGGTCCCTTCCAACCTTACCCACTCTGTGATTCTGTGATTTGTGGCTTATAATCCTTGCTCAGTGTCACAAATATGTTGAGCAACTCAGCTGAGTAAGGTAGACCCACCACAGAAATGTGCCTAAAATAATGATATAAATACAATTTTGTGAGCTGGATTTTTTTGGGAGGGTTGTTTGTTTAGTCTGACATAAGACAAGTTCAAAGATTACAAAGGATAAGTGGTCCAACTTTTGCAACAATTGAAATGTGACAAGAATCCCTATCTGTGTGTCCTTCAGTGACATTCCAGCTTCATGCAAATATCAAGTATCTCTTAGAGTGAGTTGTGAAAAACTGGCCAGAAGAACCAGCAGTCTGGTACTGGTAAATTTGATCCTGTAATGCTTGGTTTTCAAAATACTGCTGAATCTGGAGGGACATTGGAAAGGGTCATCATTGGTGAAGTAACAGCTTTCCAAAATTTTTTATTGTATTCCAAAGAATGCTATGGTAAAAATTATGCCATAATGACATTCTACTTTCCATTAATAATATTAAATGCAGAACAAAAAGAGAAACTCAACAAGTCATACCTGAACATGCTTTATCAGCACAGGATATTCAAGCCAAGAAAATATTGATTTGAAAAATGGGAATTGATTAGCCTGTTCAGTAAAATGTCTCAGAATAAATGAAGACTACAACTCGGAGAAAGAGACCATCAATTCAGTGCCCACTGTGCCTATTCTTTAAGTAGGATTTGGGAGCACCATTCCTCCCACTACAATAGTGCTTAGTTGGTACATGAATATGGGTTTGTTGCAGTGGATTTTTTTGTGTTTTTGAGGTTTTTCTTTTAGTTTGTTGGTTTGGCTTTGGTTTTGGTTTTGGTTTTTTTGGTGAGGTGCTGAAGAGAGATGCCTAAGCAATGCTCCTTTCTTGAGATATCTGGGCTTATGCATTTACATGTCTTGGTGTTCTCGTGTTTATGCAAAGTGAAATGAAGCATTGGCTCAAATTTAACTTAGCTGCAAGAAAGACAGTTTTATTTGTAAGTGAAATTAAGTTAATATATGCACTCTGACATGTCTCAAGGCAAGTGAAGCTCTTTGTTTTAGAAATATTTACATAACTTCCTATGCCTTTTGCATCTTGTTGTCATTCCACCTTATATGTCTACGTTTCCTGTATCTCAGAGAACACACAACTGGAAAATAGAAGCTGAAAAGCTCTAAATTTGCTTTAAATAAAAGCTTTAAAAATCTTTTATTTGCATTATGGAAACTGGCTCATTAATTACAGCTGGAAATATTAAATGTGAAAGGCTGTCAGCAGAGTCAGCTCAGGTTTTTGACAATGATCATTTTACGACTTGCATCATTTCAGTCCCCCCGTAGATTCCCTCCTGCTCACAGAATAAGTGAATAGGTGACAGTTACCAAGTAGTTTGGGGCCCAGGGTTGTGTACTAAAAATATGTTCAGTTTCCATATCCCTGGATCTAGTTTTAGCTTGCCAGCCTGGTGTCAGAACTGTGAGATGAGTGACCTCCATGTTCCTACTCCTTGTTTGTGCTTGAGAATGATAGGGATTCAACCCTGGGCCTGAAGCAGATTGACAGTATGTCTTCCATCCATCAAGAAACAAGTACCATCTTCACAAGTCTTATCTGAACAGACTGAGGGGACAAGAAATTTGAGAAGGATAAAGTTCCCATAAATGCTGACAATGTTCCCACCACTCTTGATGTGGGCAGGGACCTGTTAAACTGGGAAAGAAGCTAACCTTATTCACAAGGAAGGTGGGTAAGGGACAGGAGGTAGTTATCACAATGAGAGAATAAAGCAGACCCCAAATCCCTGAAGACCTAGTGGAAGCATATTCTGTGCTTGGGAAGACATTGAATATTTACAGCCAGAAAAGTAGTAGAGGGAAAAATGAATGATGTTTCATCTATCAGAAATAAATAATTGCATCAATAAAAGACAAATCTTTTACTCAGTCTCTACAGGTTGTCAATAATAACATATTCTCTCATTTTTATTGCTATTATTTAATAACTTCTAAGTAAGTGTAACTGCAGACGAGAGCAGTTGTTCCCTCCATGGCTGCATTTTGTTATTTTGATCTTCCTTAGTTAAAAATATAAAATGTGAGTTGTTTTGACACTATAATACATTGCTGCAGTAGCTCTATCATAGCAGGGCTGAGACCTGTGGAGTGCACAGAAGTGTAAGACTTCAATTTAGATAAATGAAGTACTTATGTGCAACAATGCCTGCAACAATAATGCTATCTGAGAACGATAGCTAACGCTTATGGTACAATTTTTATGAAATATATGAATCATCTGTCTTTTGGGGAACCCATTTTAACTTCCTTCTCCTGATTCTGTGTTAATATAGCAATTTAATTTCTGTTTCTCACACATTTTTCTCTCCAGAAAAATAGCAGCAAACACCAGCATTTAATAATCACAGCCTTCAGAGCTCAACACATGTGCTACGAAAGCATGCACCAAGGCTGGGAGCGTGCAGAGTTATGGAGGAAAGAACAGCATGTTCCTCAAAATTTGCAAGGACCCGTTTGAAGGGATGCTGTGAAGCAGAACTGCCATGGAGGTTGGCACCTCACAGTGACCTAATCCATGTGCCAAGGCTTACTGTGGATTATTCTGGACCAACAGCTTCCCCAGCAGTAGATGCTATTGAGATTACTCACACAGCTTTCATGCTCCATCTTTTGGAAAGATCCTTGGAATGTGTTCTGGCTATCAGGGGAGAGAAATTTTTGGGTGGGATACTTGCCTGGTGTATGGCAATCTGGGCAGAATGGATACCTTTGGATTGCTACAGTTCAACTAGCAATTGATTTTATCTGGAGATGGGATTAGGGTTGCCAAGACAGTTTCTTGGCCCAGCTGCCATTTACGCTGTGAGTTCTCCCTGGAAAACCATTCAGGCATATCTGGGGATGTCTTCAGTTGGCATAGAGTGCAAAGTGGTTTGACTGTATTGTTTGATCAGGTTTTGTGTGTGTGTTACCTTTGTTTATGCCTGCAAATGGACCATATGGTCACTTTCAGATTAAAAACCTTATTGAAAAACTATGATTATTTGTTTTCCAGGAAAACTGTGAAAATGATGAATAAACCCTGTTACATTTTGGGTTTTTGAAGGATATTTGCTAATGCTTTGTCCAGATTGAACAAGGAAAACCTACCCCTTCTTTTAATTTCCTTTTCCCTATCTACTAAGGTAATGGTTAGCAAAGTAGAACAAGAGTGGAATAATCCAGGAGTGCTTGGCATTACAAAATCACAACAGGTTTTAAATCTCAGTAATCTTTTCCCTTAAGAAAAGTATCATAAATTTGAAATTAAATGAAGCATACTGGAACAAAGAGTAAATGTGGGTAGAAAAGAACTGATAGTGCTTACTGCCGTGTAACATTTTCTAGGCTGAACTGATTGAGATTTAAGAAAATTCTGAACGTAATGTGGGCATTTGTATTATGGAGTCAGTGCTGTCCCTCTGTTGTCCCAGTGGTCTGTGAATTACAGACTCACTGGAGATCTGGATTAGCCTGGCTGCATGCAGAAAACATTCTTGCATGTTCAAATCCCATTTCACATTTCTCATGTCTCATTCTCCCCTAAACCCCATGGCCTATTTAAGAATCATAATGACAAGAACTTCAAATAAGCCATTTTTTGGTGCTGTTTCATTTCTGATGTGTGGAAAAGACAGGGGTGACTAAAAGGTTAGTGATTAAAGTCTCAGGTTGAATGTAACCAAGTTTCTCTGATTTCTGGTTGGACTAATCAGAGAAAATAGAGTTCCTTTTTGTTTGGCACCTTTTATTGCATGACTTTAGTGCTATTCTCAAAGCATGCATTTGAGACAGTCTGCTGTGCCACTGCTTCTTGAGAGCAGATTTCATTTCACTTTGGCGAGGAAATTCAGTGTGCCTAACATCGATGCTCAAATCCCTCATGCTGTCAAAGAGTGAAAAATAATCCCTTCCCTATGCCTCCTGCCATATACACAGATGTACAAACGCATCCTGGGGCAAAATCCTGAGCATGCTAAATCCAGAAGGGCCATTAAGGTGGGGACGGCATAGCATATATATATATATACACATAGAGAGAGGGAGAGAGAGAAAGAGTATGAATCTCCAATATGGGTAGGATTTTTTGTAAGAAGAAAGGCAAAGTGAAAACACAGCTGTCAGCATGATGAATTTGTATTGATGAATAAAGAATAGCATTAACTAGCTATCACTGAAGTTATCAGGGTGATAAGCAGAATATTCTGCTTATCATTTTAGTATATTTTCTTTCCTCAAATCAAGTTTGTATTAATTTTCTCTTAAATAATACCTCTGGTTTTGTAAAGTTTTTCTAAGCTTCCAAGTGAGGTAAGAGTCATTAGAGATGTTCACGGATGTTAATCCTCACACTGGTCAGGACTTGAAATAGGTGAGTGTGTTCACTCTAAAGCTGATCCTTGGCCCAACCACTGCCCCATGGCAAAAGGTGATCCTCACCCAGTTATTACTTATTCAAAATGCAGTACATGTACACAATGAATCTGTGCCAGTTTTGTTTGGAATGGAATTAATTTTCTTCATAGGAGCTGATATAGGAATATGTTCTGGATTTGTGTTGCTGAGAATGGTGTTGGTAACACACTGACGTCTGAGTTATTGCTGAACAGAGCTAACACAAAGTCAAGGCCCTTTCTGCTCCTCACCCAGCCCACCAGTGAGGTGGCTGGGTGTGCACAAGGACCTGGGAGGGGACACAGCTGGGACAGTTGACCTCAACTGACCCAAGCAATGTCCCACACCTGGGACAGTTGACCTCAACTGACCCAAGGGATGTCCCACACTATATGGTGTCCTGCTCAGCATAGAGAGCTGGGGGAAGGGGGAAGTGGGTGGCGTTTGGGGTGGTGGTGTTTGTCTTCCCAAGTCATTGTTAAGTGTGCTGGAGCCTGGCTTTCCTGGAAATGTCTGAACACCTGTCTGGCCATGGGAAATGGTGAATGAATTCCTTATTTTCTTTGCTTTACCTATTGAACTGTCTTTATTTCAATCCATGAGGTTTTGCACATTTACCCTTCTGATTCTCCTCCCCATACCACTGGGAGGAGATTGAGTGAATAGTTGTGTGGGGCTGAGCTGCCTGCTGGGGTCATACCACAACAGAACCAATTTCACACACGTTTTAGAAGAGTAGATGACATGAGGTTATTAGCTCAAGGTCGCAAAATGAGTCAGTAATGGGTGCTTCTATCTGTTGGGATCTCAACTAATCTTTTGATCTATCACAGTCATGATTCTTGGCCTGAACGTTATAACAGAAGATGACAGAAAAGAATACGGTCAACCTAAAGGAAACATCAGATTCCATCAGCTGAATAATTTCACAAAGAAAAACTGGTACCCAGCTCCTTCCAGCTACTTACTAAAAGTCAAATATTCAAGGTTGTTTATTAAAATGCAGTCACAAAGTGTTGCCTTCTGTTCTATGCCTCCACACTAATAAGTGAGATATTTAGTAAATCAACTGCTTCCAACAAAGAAGAGCCAGCTAATGAATACAAAACCTCTTTTGCAGCACTATAAAAGATTCTCCATAACAGTGAATGCATCTCGAGAACAACAGAACATAGCTGTTTCTACTAGCATTTCATTTGCAGTTGGCAATTATTTAGAAATTGTTGATGTTTTAGAAATCTCTTTGTATTATAGTATACTGAAAATTGTAATTTTTTTAAAATGTGTGTGACAGAATTTTCAATGTGCTTTGTGGAGGAATTAATTCACCTAGAATAATAAGATGACTGTAGTAAAGCCAATCACTTGCCTGCAGTGGGGTCACGTAAGCTCAGGGATGAGTGTCAGTGTGGCAGGAAGCACTGTACAGCTGCAAGGCCCATGGGCTCTCACAGGGTGGGATGTGGATGGCAGCTCCACACCAGCCTTACACAGCAACCCGCTGCAGGAAAGGGCAAAATCTGTGTGCAGGGACCTTCTGCCTGACCAGGCTTCACCCACGTGATACTGCTGCAGGGGCTGTTGTACATATGGCAGAGGACTCGGTCAAAGGGTTCCCTATGAATATCAGGCAGGAGCCCACTTGGGCCAATGTCATAGGTTGTGTGAGGACAAGCCTTCTTTGACCAAGCTTCAGCGTTTCCCAGGAGCTCCTGCCTGACTTGCAATTGAATTGGATTAAAACAGAAATTTGCACGCTGTGAATCTCTACCCTTCAGCTAAAGTTACTGTGGGAGGCATTAGCATTATTACTGTTCTTATTGTCATTATTATTTTTTTCTCTTCTATTATTTTTTATGGGCAGTGACTCTGTACAATGGCTGCATCTGAGTTAGTCACTTAGGGCTCCGTTGCAGCACCAGGAGATGAAGATGCATGTTAAAGCATGATTTATCTTCAGCATAAATTGGTGAGTCAGATAAATACATGAGATGCAGAGTATTGGGCAACCAACTCAGGTTCACAAATCTACATTGTAAAATCTGAAGCTAGATGAAAGAGATGAAACCAATTCTCCATGTGCAGCAACCTCTGTTTACCTCATTATTTTACACTGTCCTGTTGCTGTGTACATACTTCCTTCTTGCTCTCCACTTCCCATCTCTCACTGCCAATCACTTGTTTGCCAATCAAAGTATTCTCCTGTACTTTAATTGTATAATTCAGAGAGCAGAGAAACTGATACTCCAATTCTTGTCCTATGCCAAGCACACTAGGACTCTGGCCTGTAAATGACTCCAATACAAATTACTGTAATAAGCCTCATTAACAACATGTTCCCATCAGGAGGCCACTTAAACACATTTATAAAACTAAGGATGTGCTTATGTTCCACTGAAGACAATGTTACTAAGGCATACACTTAGAATTCAATACCTGCTTTTTTTTTTTTTTTACCCAGCCACAGCTTGTAACTTGGTTGTCTGAAAGAGTTGATCCAAAATTCTGCATCAGCCCGAGGAAGGGGGAGCCTAGATTGCATGTTATAATCAGGAAAATTACTGTTTGACTGCTATTGACGTTTCCTTGGCACTTCATCACCGGGGTGTGATTGCCCACAATCATTCTTTGCCTTTCTATTGAATCTCATTCCAGACAAGGATCTCAACACGTTTTACAAACAGCTCCAGATTTGGTGAGAAGCTGAGTGTCTTGGTAATTGATTGATTAGCTGTCTTCTTAATAACATCTACCCTTTTTATAAAATCTGGGCTTTCACATTAAGGCTCAAGTTTGATTTGGCAGCAAATTTCAGATTTGTTCTCTTTATGCAGCTGACAGTGACTGTTGTTCAGTTTGGAAAACAGAGTTACATTATTTTGAATCCTTATGTTTAATGTATAGTGCTCAGGTTTGCAGCCCCTGCATAATGTGTGGTTCCCATTTTCACTGGCTTTGATAGAGCTGAGTCAAGAAATAAAAAGTCCACCCTGTGCCTGCAGGTTTATGACAAAGAAGCAAAGCAGTCACAAGGCCTTTAGCACAGTGATGGTTTAAATTGGTTTTGTCAGCTGTTATTGTTTCTAAATGACTTCCATTTTTAAGCAACTGTAGGAAGGGCTTATTGATTGTGCTGTTTCTACAATGCAATGAGAACTTACAGTCTAATTAAACAGTATTCCCCAGCAATGCATCTCTGAATTCTTATGCAAACAGTTACACTTACAATATGAGAACAAGCTGCGTTACTGGGTTTTTCTCAAACTGTCAAAACATTTAGCAATCCTATCCAGGCTGATGCTGCAATCTTGCCTGCTTGCAGAGACAAAACACCACGTGTGCAGAGGGAACAGAAGTGTGAACAGTCTGTACCAGAGGTTGCCTTCTTCTGCCCTGAGATGATGAGCAGTGGAACAGGAGGACTAGCATGTCTGGGTGGGTCTACTTTTAAAATTAAATTCTTTGTATAATTTATTCAGAACTAAAATATAATTTATGTGCTTTTAATATTTCTTGCTGTGCTATAGGAAAGAGATGCATAGAGGATGAGAGAAACAGTTTGGGAAATTGTGGGTTAAAACGATGTATCCTTCATCTGTTGGTTGTTAGCACTGTCAGAGGCAATGTGTTTTGAGGTTCCTTCAAAGCTTCAGTAATAATTTGCCTGCCATTCACACATGTAGATGTTATAAAAAGAGAAAAAGCTGCTTTATAATGTTCCTTACAATGAGGTTTTTAAAAGAATCTTTTCTTACAAGGAAAGGTTAAAAGTCAATGCCAATAAAAGGAAAAATCCAACAATCATACAACTTGTCTTTGAAAAAAATCTTATTAATTTCTCTTTTATTTTAGACTATAAGGAAAGCAGAGCTTTTCATAGACTAATTAGAAGCTGAAATGTGTTTATTACCTTCTTTTTTATATCTTCTCATCTTCTGTTGATCGGACTGACTTGATGTGCTCATCTCATCTTTGAGCTCATTTCATCATGAACTGATAAGTGCTTGAAAGAAGCTGTGATGCCTGATAAAACCATTTTTCTAAAACTTTGTTTAGGACTCCAACTCCAGATGCTTCTTTTTGGCTTGGAAGAGGAGAGAACTGTTTTCTACATGCCAAATTCTGGCCCCCTTCCTGCAGCCTGAGTCCCCCATCCACTGAGAAGAGCAAAAGATTACTCTCAAGAAACAAAGGTATCACTATGGATTCTTCTATGAAAACAATAACATTATTGTTTAGGAATTCATCTCCTGTTCTCTCACTTTAAGTCAGCTTTGTATATGTGACATAATTATTGTCTCAGGAGCAAAATAGAGTATTGTGTGAAAAGTGAGTGCCTGGTAAACACTGAAACAAACCACCTAGTCACAAGCAAAATGTTGCATTTATGACGGGTACAAAGAGGGACATAAAATGCAATGTGTTAATGGGCGTTGCAGTGTAATCTCACTGGTTGCTGTCTCATCACCATCCAGGAAGCTCCAAGGGCTCTCTCTATTTTTTCAGAGACATAAAGAAGCCAATCTAACGAGATAGTGACTTTACAAGAGACCACTGATTTACAAAATATGCAGGATCTGATTTTCTAGTGATCCTTCAGAGCTAAAGTGAGTTGGGCACTGCTGAGAGATGTGAGTTTGAGGCTCACCACCATCCCTGACCCCACTGCACCACAGAGACAGAGCAGAGCTCTCCCAGGCCTGTCACTGGGCTGGGAGGGGGGCACACATGCTGACTTGCTGCAGAACCTGCATTTACCATTTCCAATTGTTGACCTTCCATCAGCTTTACAGGGAGTCAATCATGTCACAGCATCTGTGTGGTTTTTCTGTCTTTTGGGCTTGGCAAAGATGGGATTTCTCTGCACAGATCCTCCTCTCCCCCACTACAGTCACATTACAGGTTCAGACAGTGCCCACTTGGAGGATGGATCTGCTTTGAAGGCAAGGGAAAAGCAACATTCTTGGTGTTGCTTTCCCCCAGCCTGTAGCCTGTGAGAGGGAGAGCCCACCCAGGAATAATGAGAGCCACAGTGACCCAGAAATACATGATGCTGTCCATGCCCAGAACTGCTGATACCCATGGGCCACTGTCAGCTTTGGTGCACCAACACATGCATGCTGGCAGTGCCAGGGCTGAGATCACACACAGCACAGAGAAATTATGCCTGATGCTGGCAGTGCCAGGGCTGAGATCACAGACAACACAGAGAAATTATGCCTGGCGTGCTGTTGTTCTTTTAATGACAGTTGTTGGGGTTTAACAATAAAAGTCAGCTGTATTTTCTCTTTTTTCCTCCCCAGCTAACAAGACTCAAAATATGGGAAGGATTAAAAAGCAGTAATGAGACTTGATATAATTTTACCCATATAGTTCAGTGAAAGAAACAAAAGCTCAGCTTCACTACAGCTGGATGTAAAATTTGTGGGGAGCTGAAGAGCAGCTATGATAATAATAAAAGCAATATTATCAATCATTTACTCCTTGGTTTCTGGCTTTTCTGTGTAGGGTTTCATTTACCAGAGATAATGGGAAACCCAGAAACTCTTTCAAGTGAGGGAATTGTTTTGCTTTTGTGGAAGTATCATTTGATGTTGGAAGTAAAATGCTATAAATGATAAAAAATTGAGGCATGTTTCTGATCATTAGGTAAAACCCCATTCTGTCTATAGGATACTGACTTGCTCTTTGCTATTGTGTGACTTTAGGCAATTTGTGTCTCTTGCTGTCTTGTTTCTCTTTTTACCTCTCATCTCTCTAGATTGCAGTGTTTTGTGGTTATTGACTACCACTTGCTGTTGTACAGTGCCCAGCTTAGGGCAGTCTCAATTCCACGATTGTGCTTCAAGCACTAAAAGAAAGAAAATTGGGTAAGCAGTGGCCAATTTTCCTCTCTCTGACACTGACTGGGTTAAAAAGGGTTAGGACTGTAAGCCTGTCAGAGCTCCAAGGGAGTCCTCTGAATTGGCATTAAGATTTGCTATTGCACTAGTGACACTTCTTGGGTGAAAAACACTTGGCCTGTAGTCAGTCAGTAGGGTCCCATCGAAAGGTGATATCCAGAGGAGCCCGTAAGTGCCTACAGGAGGCACTGTGATTCCAAGAATCCCTGCCTACAGACACGGCACCCTGCTGCTTTCATCTCCTGCCATGGCCTGCATTCAGCTTGCAGATTATAGGTGGCACCTTTCCTGGTGCCTGAGTGAACAGCACAGAGTGATGCTGAGCACTCGCACGTACCATCTCCAAAATACTCTTCCATCTAATGTAATGAGAACAAAAAGCTTTTGTGTCTTGCTTCTCTTACAAAGCAGACACAATACAAGTTCTTAAAGTTCCTAATGTCATTTAAAATGTACTTTTGAAGGCTACCTGCAAATGAAAAGCTCATTAAGTTTGTGGTGACCTTCTAGACTCTGAACATCCTCTGAAAAGCCTTGAAGTGCATGAAGATAATTTCTTTAGAAATATTTCTCATTTAATTTATGTTCTAGAAAGGAAAAGTGCAAAACCAATTTGTATAATTACAAAGATATTTCCTTTTCTTCTTCATCTGTAAGAAGACATAAGGTTTCTTTCTATGTTTTTGATCTACCTTGTTACACAGAGTGAAAATTAACAGTTATTACTATATACCTGATCCATGACAACTTTTGTTTCCCTTTTTCATTCACAAAATGATAATGGAAACAGATGAGAAAGAAGATAATGGATATTGTAGCTCACATAATCTCTGCTTTGCCCTTCTGAAGACTGAATGTGCAGGCACAAATGCTAATTTTCTTAAAATTAAAAGGAAATCTCCATGCCATACAGATTTATTTATTACTTGTATTAATATATCCTTATCTTAATGTCTGAATGTTTCCTAATGGCAATGTTTATCTCCCTGTATGACTATTTTCCCAGACTCATCCCTCCCTGCCCCACCATGTCTCTCATTTAGGGGTGCTTGAGGTTGGAAAGCACATGATGGTAGACAACAGCCAGTGCACTGGTATTGCCTGTGATTAATGGGTGATATCAGCCCAATATCCCATTGGATTTCTTCTGTTGACATTGGTCCTTCATTTGTGCCACAGCTCTGGTGAAAATGAGACCTCGCTTTGATTTCTCTGTGCTTTTGTTCAATACAGTGTGAGGGAAATGGGAGACATGGCAGTGTCCCTAGCCATTCAGTGAATTGTCTATTCATGAGTACCAGTCTGAAGGTGAGGGTCTGTAAACAGAGCCCAAATCTGACTGACTACCACGCTGGACAATAGTAAATACTGTCAGCCCCCCGGCTTGGAAAGGCAGGACTGGACTACAAAAAGGGTGAGAATATAACTTTCTTCAGTAATTCTCCTACCTGGACTGCATAGG
>NW_008688586.1:79993-97782 GCF_000695815.1 Acanthisitta chloris | reverse complement strand
GAGTGTGGTTGAGCCATAGAGACTTTGCTATTAGGTGGTGTTCAGGGCTTTTTATTTTCACAGATTCTAGGAAGGGGAGAATCACAGAATCACAGAATCAAGCAGGTTGGAAGAGACCTCAAAGATCACTGAGTCCAACCCTACTGTTGTTACTAGACCACGGCACTAAGTGCCACATCCAGTCTCATCTTGAAAACCTCCAGGGATGGTGAATCCACCACCTACCAGAGAATGCTCAGGGCAGGTGGAAGTTTTTATAAAGCCTTTGGATTGGATGTTTTCCTTTCTAAAAGGGAAAAAAAATATAAATTTTCTGATGGATTTTTGTAAAGGCTTTCAGCAACAGGCAAGCTGGCCTGTTTGTCTTTTCTCTTTTCCTTCCTTTCTTTAACTGTCCTTTAACTATCAACTAGGTTTAAAGTAATGTGGTTGTGTATAATTCTGATGAGTGGCTGTGCAGCATGTGACTCGTTAACACACAGAGCCTGCCTGTGTGACTCTGCTGGACACCACACTCCTGCTTGCAAACCCAGCTGCAGAAGAGATTTCAAATAAAGAGCCCAGATAGCAAAGATGCAGGTCTGTAAAATTCACTGGGATATAGACCAATCCATTACCATGAAAGCTTGCATATCCTTAATCCAGTTTATATGAGCAGTCCCGTGTGTTTCCATGGAATCGCTCTTGGAAGTCAAATTAAGTATATGAAGGCATCTCCCTGAGCTGTGTTTAGCTTTCCTTAATTGTCATGACCAAGTTATGAAAATTACTCCAATGCAATCATGTATTTAAGCAAGGGGATATTTTTGGATGTCTAAGATGATATAAGGTAAATTTTCTTCCTTTCCTTTCTGAATATCTTCTCCTAAACTGTCTGAAAGAGATCACCTACATTTCTAGGCAGTGATAGTGAGAGGAACAGGCAGCTCTGATGTTGTCAGTGAGGGACTGTGGCCATGTCTGAAATGGGCCAAAGTGTCCAAGGAGGGGACCTGTACAGATAAGGTATTTCCTCTAAATGCCAGTGTAAACTGGATTTCTGCAATACAAGCATCATGATACGTATGGGCTGAGATTTACTTCATTTCCTCTAAATGCCAGTGTAAACTGGCTTTCTGCAATACAAGCATCATGATATGTATGGGCTGAGATTTACTTTGGAAAATAAGTCTTAAAGGAGATAAACTACTTCAGTGTCTTCTTCCCCACTGTTGCAGTCTTACCTGCAGAAAGTTGCTCAAAGCCACAGAGTCCCTGAGAATGAGCAGTGACTGTCCCAGCAGTGTTCAAAGAGGCTGGAGTGTCTTCTTGCATTTCCTAACATTGTAATAGATGCAGGCAAGACCAGATATATTGTCCTGGCCCTGGGATTCACCAGTCATCTGCTAAAGACTCCAAATACTAACACAGTGTGCATTGCATGTGATGAAGTGCTCCTAAATTTCCACTGACTGCTGTTTGGGAAAAATGAAGCAGCAGTAACAAGTCTGGTAGAGCATCTTAACTGGTAGTAGGGGTCCTGCACTGTGAGGTTTCAGAAAAGCCATCTGATCTCCCATTGATCACCTACAAATTCTTCTGTGCCCTGGTGGGACACGAAACATTTGCATCGGTGCCAGCCATGCCAGGATTTTCAGATGAAAATTAAGTATGAAGTAAAATGCTTTTAGAGCCTTCATTATGTGAAATAGAGGAGTGGATGTTTTCAGTAATAATTGCAAAGGACCTTGCAGACTGTATGATCTGATCCAGGGAAGATTTTCTCATCCCTGGCAGGATTACCAATGTACCCTCTGCTGCAGCAGTGAGTGGAGTGAACAGATCTCAGAGGGCGGGTGTGGAGCTCCATGGCATGTTAGGTGTTTCAAAAATAGGCTCCAATGTTTTATTCTCTTTCTGCTCCCGTTTGATACTATTTATGTTAAGGCAAATCTGGATGTATAATATTGCTGTAAATAATTGAAGAGCCACAGTCTCTTAAAGTGTTTTCTGCAGTGCACTCACAGCCGTTTGGAATTTCAATAGGAGAATTGTCAAAATGGCTGCAGTGTCCTTATTTTAGATGTGGTAGGAAGAGAGAACACCAAGCACAGTCCAGCTAAAGAGGGAAATAGAGATGCTGTCAGATCAAAATGACACTCTCTGAGGTCTTCTGCACTGTCAGAAATACCTTAGGCACCTCCCTAAAGTGACTTAGGAACGGAGGACTAGACAGAGGGAAGAACTTTGTATCATGAATTTGCATCTGTGTTTTGTGGCTCAGAATAAGAACTGCTGCCAAGGTACCTAGTAGCAGTCCAGGGGCTGCTGTGTTATGCAGCACTCAATCATCCCTGAGCCTCTGCAATGCCTCTGGTGCAGGGCAGCAGTGCCCCAGTCTAGACCCTGCTCTCACTCTTCATTGCTGTTTGCACTGTGGTTGCACCTAGGAGGCTTGGCCATGTGTCACACATAGACTCACAGTACCAAATGGTGGTAAAACTAAAATAGAGAGTTCTATTTCCAGGCTTGCAGTTTTTATATGCACCAAGAGACAGCCAGGAGGAGGTGGAGAAGCAGAAGTGGGTAATGCCCAGCTGGACTAGCACTGTAATTTCTACCACAGTTTGAGTGCAGTGGGAAGCTTTTGCTCCTGGGTTTCTACTCGTGAAGGCACTTCAGTGAGCTGGTTTACCCTGAGAATGCTGACGGCGATTTCCAGCTCAGCTTGGTTACAAAATATGTGAAAGACATGGTCACCTTGCAGAAGCAGCAAGCAGGGTACTGATGAACTACTCTCCTCAGTCTTTTGTTCTCCAGACACCCCAAGGCTGTGGACAAGAGATAGATGCTCTTCCTCTCCTGGACTCTCTTCCTTCTTCCTATCCACATTGTCCTCCTCACTCTGCCTTTTCTAGCATGGATGGCATGTAGCCCTCCCTTGCTAAGCACAGTGTACCTGAATTAGTTGTGATGGTCCAGGCACAAGCTCTTGTTGCAGCGTCACAGATTTGTCTAGCAGTGTTTTTGCCTGTGCAATGTCACTGGCGCACAAGGATCCCACACATTTTCCCCTTTTGTACCAGGGTGCAACTGAGAGCGGAGTCCCTCATGCAATGGAGTGGTCTTCAGCATCAGGAGGTACTGAGCCCTCTGCAGATTTTTAAAAGAGCTACCTCTGACAAAGAGTTGGTTTTTTCATGCCAAATGTTTCCTGCATTTTCTACCAAATTTGAACTTGTTTTCTCAGAGAAAATCTCTAGCCTCTTTAAATTCAGTTTGTGCCAGAAGAGAGGTGTGAAACATATTAAACAGATGAAAGAAGCCAAACCAGTGTAGGGATAGACTGTTCAAGGGATTAAAGTTCTAAGTATAAATTATTTAAAACACTGAATTTGAATTTACAATGTCCCTTTAAATCATCCTCTGTATTCCCTAATTGGAGGTAAGACTCCCAGGGATATTCAGTCTGCTGCCCTATGCTTAGCATTCCCTTTGTTTTCTTTTCTTTTTGTCTAAGTACCTGACAGCTTTCTCTTCCTCTCTGATCATGCTGCATTTAAAGCTCCCTTTAGGTGGACTTTAAACATTTGGAATGTGAGTTCACAATATTCTCCTGTAAGCAAAGACCCTCTTCTAGTTTCTACAAGCATCATAGGGTTAGTCCCTTCCAGACAGAGATACACAAAGAAAGGTATGCACTTTATTCACCGTGTTGTGTAAGACTCTCCTGCTAGCATCCCGGCTTGATTCAATCCCAAGTGGAGGACTGCTGCTGTGCTCCTCATTTTTCACTTGAGAGGGGAGTGTGGATACACACAGAGCCATGTTCATGGAGTTATCTTCCTTATCCCTGTAGTAAATTGGCCTGGTTCAGAAAGAGAGGCTATTTTTCCTTATCAAATATGAGTGTTAGGCTTGGGATCCAAGGCTCCACTTTCTGCCTTGGAGAGGCTTTCAGTCTGCTAGTGAAAGTGCTAAATCCTACACTTCTGCTAACTAGTTGGAGGAAACACCATCCCCCAACCATGTGGGTTTTAAAACTGGCTTAATATATTTTTAAGTGCTTTAGCACTTTTCCTTATATGTGATAGGCAATCTCTAAGCCTGGATGTTGGGACAAATTATCAATAAAAGCTGCTGCTTCTGTTGAAAAGAAAACCTCATGCGGCTTCTTGCGCAGCCATTGTGTTTGTAAATCACTCAGAGCACATGACCTCTTACCCGTATCTTGTTTCCAACTTGCAAAATGATGTAAGGTGATTGGGCTCCATGCACTCACCACCACTCTCCCCCCTTTCTCCTCTATGCAATTTTCCTTCCCCAGAGTTGCTCTGACGAGTAAGCCCAGCTTCCACCAGCCTGTTCCAGCCGAGGGGCAGCGGGCGCAGAGAGGCTTCATGAGCTCCTTGCTCCCACAAAGAGCAGAGTCAGTGATACACTCCTGTCTCCATCATGGAGAGAGACTTTGGCAGTGGGAAAAAGCAAACCCTTTGCATCCCCTGGGACGTCAGTGAAGTCATGGACGAAGGGGAAGAGCAGCAATTTTGCCCGTGAGTAATAACACTTAATTTGATAGCCGTTTTCGGTGTCGGCAGAGGATTCAGTGTTGAGAACTGCCCCTGCATTATATGGGGACAGACTGAGGTCCATGTGTCCCTCAGCACATCAGGGTGTGCTCACAGGAGCTGCTCCCAGCCCCTCTGAGGGTGACCTGGGCAGATGACAGCCATGGGGTGGGCACATCCTGTGCATGTGCAGTGTCACAGGGGTCTATGAAGTTTTGGGGAGCAATTGAAAGAGGATGAAAATTCAGACTAGGTGCAGTCCTGAAAGAGAAGACAACTCCAGGCTACCTTATACGCTAGTACATTTAATTTTTTTAATGACTGTAGGAAAGTTGTTTTCTTTTTTCTCTTAAGAGATCGAAAGCCCCATCCACAATAAGAGAGCAGAGAGTACTTGTTTCTACCAAGATACTTTGTCTTTTGCTGTTGAAGACCTGAATATGCAGCTGCAAAACCGGTAGCAATGAGAATGGGTTTGGAGGGGTGAGAGAAGGGTTGGCACAAAGCAAAATATGTTGGCAAGAATTTAGGCTAAGGTACTGACAACACCAAATTTTGCTTCAGTTTTAATATTTGATAAGATGAACAATCCTGGCTGAATTTCAGTACTAACTGGGGGTGTCTCTTTTGATCACTGTACACATACCAGACTTCAGCACAATCTTTAGACCTGCTTAACAATACACAAAGCTATTCAGATGTCCTTTGCAATCAATAATATGGGCATATAAACAATCAGATAACAAAAAGGGTGTTTTTCTGATATAGAAACTGTCAGGTGAAAACCTGAATCTCACAACATCTACAGACCTCTAATTTCCATCTGCCTGAACAGGCTTCCCTCATCCCTGGTGGGATGGGGTGTAGGACAAAGCTGTTTTGGCTCCACCTGCTCTTTGTTCTCTTAATCTTTGTAAATTTAAAAGGATTTTATGGCGAGGAAGTTCTGGTTCTGAGGAGGGAAGAGGAAGGAGTTCTCTACATGCTTTTGGAAGGTTGTGTGCTGGTTGATGTGCTGCCACAGTCTTGGTCTCTCAGCTGTGACTATTAACTGCACAACAACGTTAATTTCTGTTTTCTTTTTCCATTGGGAATCAAGGGAATGGGAAGAATTAAATCCTTTTTCTCATCCAAGCTATTCCTCTGTGTCAAGATCATGTACTCAGGCTTGGCAGATGCACTTGGACAAGTGCCCCTGCCTGTTTGCTTGTAAGGCATCCTGTGCTTTCTTGGTTTGGGGAACATGGGGTGTATCTTCATCCCCTAGGAGTAACAGAGACCATCCCAAGAGTCATAAACTACACCAGCAGTTTGTAAGGGGCTTACTATAAGCAGGCACTCCAGACATTGCAGGGACACCCACTAGTGCCAGGGCTTAGGCTTCCCTGTGGGCACAGATGAGAGCTGCCACAGCAGCTGCTGTTCCCCTAGACTGAGGGTAGTGCTTTGCTCGTGGCCATTTCACACGAAGAAAAAAGAAGCTGCGTTTGAGAAAAGAGAATAATTTGCTATCATACAGCTTGTTCTTTCATTTAGCTTAGGAATCAATGGGAAAAGGAATGAGATAGTACAAACCACAACAGCTGCTTGCAAAAATAATTACAATTCTTCTGTCATTCTAAAAAGCAAAGTAAAACCTGCAAAGGGCACCACAGAAAGAAAGACAACAAATTAGGGACGTGTGGATACAAATCTTTGTAACAGTGTACAGTGTCTATTTCTTATCATAATAGTCTCTATTATTGCTGTCAGTTTAGTCTCAGCTAAAATAAAACTTGAAGTGTTGTTTATACTTGCACATGGGGCATGTATCCACCTTCCCTCTATAACACAACATGCAGGGTCCATTCAAATGGCCACTAATGGTTGAAAATATTTAGTCCTAATGAGATACATAATGAGCTATTGGTACAAATGTCATTTTCTTTTGTAACCGTGTGGATATCCTACCAGAGAAGGTCAACTCCACTGTGTAGAACAGGCATGGGATGTGAAGGTACAGAAGATTCAGTAAGCTTTGCAAACTCTTTCCATAGCTCTTTTCATGTACATTTATATCACACACTGAAATGCCATCAAATAGAGCTGCTTTTGACTCCTGTTCTGCAGTGCCTGCACCTTTCAGGATAAAGCATCCTAAGATGCTGAAGCGACTTTAATCTTCCACTTCAGTTTGGGGTTTGTTTGTTTTTAAGATGAAGATTAGTATTTTTATATTTATCAGTCTAACACTAATTGAGGTCACTGCTGGTAGGATAAACTTTGGCAGTGACATGTCTTGTTTTTCTCTTTCAGTTCTAGGGTAAGTATTACTCATTTAATGTATGAATAGAAACATGGGAACTGGCTGACCTTCACATTAGGAGGTATATGATTTGTTAGCTGCCCATGAAACCTTTGGCTCACTGAGCTTCCTGCTCCACTTGCCATGAAGCTTCCAGCAGAAGTTTTTGATGGATTTCAGGGTGGTGGAGAAATGGTTCAGTGAGCAGCAGAACCAGTCTTATGCTTTGATTCCTTGAAGATTTGTGTCTTGAGGGTCAGCCACCATGCGAACACTGGTTCAGCTTGGGTGACTGTCATTTCACTACCTCACTTACTATTTCCATGAATCATGTTCAAACCAAACCTCCTTGATTCTCCTGCTGCTCTATCAAATCTCTCTGAAATTGGCCAGCAGCGTCACGAGCTATGTGAAATGACAGGTAGACATATTGATAACAATGCTAGGTAAGCACAGTAGAACACAGGTATTTACAGATATCTGTAAACCAGATTACTTTCAGTTTGAGCATTTTACATTGGAGGTAAGGAGTATGATGCTTCCAGGTCAAGCCCTAAGAAGTGCTAAATACCTTCAATTCCTATTAAATTCCAGATAAACTCAACATTACTCTGCACCTTTCAGGTCCTGGCCAGGGGTTTGGATCTGGCAATGACTTTCTCCAGAACTGAGGCAGGTACTCTAATAGCTATTATCAGTTAATCTGGGGGAGAAAAAACAATGACTCCCCTTGATTAAACACCTCAAAACTGTAGTGACCTCAGCTGTATTTTAAATGATGTGCAGACTTGCATTTGGCAAGAAGAATCTTGGGGCAGATACTATAAAATGCCTAAAGCAAAAAGAGCATCACCTTGCAATTTTCTGTCATAATATGATGGGACTAGTAATCACAGCTTCACGATGAGCACTGTTTTATTTGAGGAGGTAGAATGTGCATTCCTGAACCCCTCCAGTAATGGTCCCTCACCTATCAGCAGTAATTAGCTACTTCACAGCTGGTTTGAAGCATCATTTCTTGTGTAATTGTGTAAGGCCCTTGAATTTGGGGGCAGGTGCCAAGGGCTGATGGGCAACAGGAGGCCAGAAAAGTGGGTGGGAGTCTTGTGTTGAGGTGGCTTGTGCCCTTCCAAGAGGCTGTGGTGCTGTTTCTGTGGTGGCAGAAAGGGTGTCTGGGGCTCAGGCAAGGGCTCATGGAGGAGTGTGAAAAATTTTGGCTCAGTTGTGCTTGGGACTGGAGGGAAGAAGGCTGAGAGGCAGCAAGGAATGTTTTATGTTTTGCTGTGCAGTACATTGCTCTGCAACCTCTGCTCATGTAAAGCTGAAGGTCACCTTAGATTCAGTGGTGCTTTAGATTTGGGTCAATACAGGAATTGTCTCATCTTTCCGTAGAGCATTGGTGGTTACATTAACCAGATGGGGTTTTGTCTGAGAGGCTGCAATTTGCTGCAAGCCCCAGCTTGTGCTGCAGAGGTATTGAGCCTGGTTTGGAAGCTGAAGGAATGACAGCTTCTCAGAAACTTGTGCCATTTGGGCTCTGGTACCACAGTTAGTGTGCTGGTGCCCACTTGAGTTCCATGCAGTATTATCTTCTATTTTAAAGGCATATAGGGTCCTATGGTAAGGTAGGTTGCTATGGTGTTTAGGATTAAAATGAAACAGAGAAGGAGGAGGGGCTTTAAGGCTGCAAACTTTTATTGTTTAAAATCAGTTTAATAGCATAGATATCTCTATAGAAGCCCTGATATTCATGACCTATTATTTTTTTTACTCAGTTTGATATTATTAGCTTTTCAGAAAATAAATGCCTGAGATGCTCCTGGTAGCTTCTATCACAAATGTGTATGAGTAAGAGATTATTTTACTCTTTTAGCTGGAGAAAAAATTCTAATTAATTTTACCTGTCAGTTAGCCAACTGTGAATTCAGAATCCACTGAGAAGCTTTTGATTAACTGAAAATTGTCCTTTTATCAAGCAAATTAGAGCCATTCAAGCAGCACATGAGACATTTGCAAAGCCACTATTAGAAGTAACTTAGTGATGGTTTTACAATAAGAAGTCAGTTTGCCAGGAAGAGGAGACCATTTTAGTTTCAGTGGAACTGGGCATAGTCAGAGGTGTAGCATCACATCACAGTGGTGAAGCTAAGCAGCTGTACTGCTCAGGATCTTCCTAATTGTTTGTTTCCTGTATGAAAAATCTGCTTCTTGTATGTTAACACTCAGAAACGTTAAAATATTACTTAAGAGTAAATAAGCTGAACTGCATTTAGTCACTGTGCCAGCACTCTCAATAAGACTTGACCTTAACTCAATTAAGCAGAAATTATTTTCAAAGTGATATAAACTAAGTGGTGCAGTAGAGGCAGTTAGCTATTAGATTGCAAATTATTATGTATGAGGGATCTGCAGTAATTGTCAATGGCTCTTAATATATAGCAAAAGTGAAGTCATTGAAGCTAGAGTAGTGCTAGTGCAGAGAGTACACACAGATGTTTGTGTAGGAACACACAATAACATGGTACATCAAACCTTGTAGTCCAAGCTCTAAATAATTCTGAGACCTTTTTAATTCTATATGAGGGCATGTACAAGATAATTTAATGAAGTTTACCTGCACTACCTTAAAAATGCATTGGGACTAACTCTGCTGACTGCTGTGCATAAGCAGCCTATGGTATGTGAGTGGGATTCTGGAAGGAGTCAAGAAACAGCTGAAATCTCTTCCTTCAGTGGCCTTAGGGATGTGCTAAGGTGCAGGGGATTCAGGTCCCTCGAGGGAAGGGAACTGTAGATGTGACTGAGCAGGGAGTGCCCTCTGGATAAAGAAATGGCACAAAGAAATGTCTCTACTCTTGAACTTGTGGGTGTAGGGAGCTGGGAACTGCCAGCATTGGTGAAAGCTGTCAGCTCGTAACACCTGTCAGGGTGCAAATCCCTGGCAACACTCAAATCATGCTCCAAATGTCTCTACTCCACATCTGATTGCAGTGGAAGGTGCCACCATGTCCAGCTCCAGATCTAATCTGGCAGTGCAGTTTTAAGTCATGCATTACATTTTCTGTGAGCAACACAAAGGGCATGGAAAACTTGTCTGAATCTCCCATTGTCTCCTTGGTACACTTCCCACTTTCCTTGTCTCATTTGGCATTTCTGTGCTCACTCATAATGAGCATTCACAGAACAACAATAAAGAGGAAATTTGGTGAAGAATAAAGGTAAATTTATTAAGTCTAGCAAGTGGGGAGCAAGATGTGTGCTGCATCTATAATTTTGCCAATAACACTGCGACAGAAATAGCAGTTCAGGGTTTGCATTCAATTTATGCATCTGCATTTTTTCTTGTTGCTTTGCAATCAGACTAACAGCCATTGCAGAGACCATCAGTGACAACGATTACATGATGACCTTTTAAAGCTTGCTTTCAGAGTAAAGATTTTTATCCCATATTACCGATAATTGCTGGCTGAGTTTAATACAATCCTCCCAGTGCACTGAAACTGCAGGGTTTGTGATTTCCATGATTTAATAGATCAAGTGTCTCAGCTGTGGGGGAGACAAACTGTTGTAACAGGATCTTTGCCATTTGGTGAATTTTAGATTTCCTACCAAGAGGCTCTGTATTTGCTGTATGACTCTGCTGTCCTGGTCTTGCAAACAACATTATCCTGCTGTAGAGTATAGCCATGTAAGGGGTGTAGCCAGAGCCAAACTTCAAGGGTTTGTCAAAGCTTTGTGATAGTCAGAGGCCTGTTTAGTTTTATCTCCAATCAATCCATGGCAGCAGAGAGCAAAAGGTGACATGTTAATCCCTTGCTTCAGCCCTCCATGGCATGCCCCTCCCTGGCAGCTGTATACTCCATGTGACCCAGCAGATGTTTCATATAACACCTGTAAAAGCCAAGTCTCTGCAAAAATGCTTTTGTGCATATCTTGGTCATTCATGTGTCCAAATTCAGTCACGTGGAACGTGTTAGTTTGGACTTGTGACGTGTATGCCAGACAAAATCTGTTGGGCACAAAATAAAAGCAGAATCAAGTCACCAGCTCTGTATAAACCTAGAAATTCCAGCATAGCATTTTGGAACAGGCACTGTCTAGAGGGACTGAATTGAAATGTAGACTGTGTCTTACATGTTTCCTGCATTTTATTACAGGGGACAGTAGCATTAATACAGTCCTAATAAAAAAATTTGCTTCTAAACTTTGAAAGATGCCGCAGCAATAGCTGGACCATTTTCCCCGGGGAAATCCTGCCAACCTGAGAAACATGTGGTAAGGTAGGAACTGGACAGTGCCTGAGACATTTTGTGGCTACCAAACCAGAGCAATGGAGATTTTGGCTCCTTCAGCAATGTGTTTCCTTCTGGGCTGCAGCTTAAAGAACTCATCTCCCAACAGGTGTGTGCACACATACCCCATCACCATCATCCTACCCCAGTCAGTTCTCCTTTTAGGACAGAGCAATGCTGGGGTGTGGTGTGGTCATTCCTGGTACATATGCCAGGGGCAGGCTGCCTTTGCTTTGGCCATGTGCTGAACTCAAAGAGGGCAAGAAAACCCTCTACAACCAAGAGCAGCCAAAGCCACCTGGAAAAGGTGCTGTGGTAATGCCTATACTGTGAGGAAGCAGGATGAGCCAGTTTGTGTGAATTACAAAGCAGACCTTCAATGAAGACTGTGAATGATCCCAATGATTTTGAAATTTAGGTCAAATTTGGAAAATTCGGTTTTGTTAATTTAGGTTTTGCATCCCCTGAACACAAGCCATGATGGGCTGACTGGGAATGACTGATCTACAAAGACAGTGCAGGATGGCTTTGAATGCTCAGTGCAACAAAAGCTGCTCTGAACCCTCATCCTCCTGTTTATCTTTTAGACAAAGATGTCCTTGCTTACCTTATAGATGATGGCAATTTGTTTCCCATGTGAAGCAATTAACATACCAAGTCTGTGCTAGAACTACCACTCCTAGGAGCCTTGTGGAGATGTGCTTTTTTTCATCTACTTAGTTCTTGGTATTGGTTGATGGGACAGCTGACACTTTGCCAAACATGCCAGTGATTTGCAGAGTGAGAACATGTTCACTAGGTTCTGGATGAGACTCCTGAGCTGAATCATGGGTTCACTAATAGTAACAACTCCTCTTCACTGTAATTCCTGCTCTTGGCATCAGGGTAATGGCTCTGTATCAACAATGTGAAAGAGAAAGCCTTTACAGCCCATTCCTTATTGGTTTGCTGAACTAACCAATTTTCCCAAATTATATTAATACCCCTGCAGTGTAATTTCCTCATTAATCAGAGAACCAAAAATTTTTCCACACCTCTGCTTGACAGAATCCTGTATTAACAAGCTGAGAATGCACACCTCAAATTTTCTAATGCAAGAAACTTCTGTAATTTTCTGAAACACTGAATTTGAGATCTGACTATTAGATATAACAAGTTGAATGCTTTTATTAAGCAGTTCTGGCATCCACCATCTCCATGTATTGTCTAAAAGAGCATTACTACATGCACGAGAGTTATGAAACTAGTCAGCTAACATTCGAAGCAAACATTTTAGCAGCACACCCCCACAGTTTTCAGAGGCTGAACTTTTGTTTCAGCTGTGATGTTATACAATCCTATTTCCATGGCAAACTTACAGATACACACTTGTCAAAATTCATAGTTTATTTAGCAAAACTGTCGAGGCACATATGTGCCATATGCATTCTCCCATTCTTTACAGATATGCTTTTTAAAACAGCAATTTCCTGCTGCAATTAAGTCTGTTGCTAGGACTTCAATAGATGTGTGTGGCACTGAATGGAAGTCTGGCTTGGATTGTTATCACTAAAAAGAGCACTGGTCAAAAAACTCCATGTGTTTTACTAATGTTTCATCTCCTGCCTTTTACAGCCTTTTAAACATCCTCTGGTTTATTAGAATATTTTTTCCCCACCCCAAGGGACCATTTTGGTTGGAAGGGAGCACAATGGGTCATCTGGTCCAACCTCCCTGCTCAAGCAAGGACATCCCAGAGCACATGGCACAGGACTGTGCCCAGATGATTCTTGAATTGATGGAGAGACTCCACAACCTCTCTGGGTAACCTGTTGCAGTGTGCAGTGACTTGCACAGTAAAAATGTTCTTCCTCATATTCAGATGGAACTTCCTGTGCATAATACCACTGTGTATAACACCACATACCCCTGTGGTGTCATCCTTGTGCCTTGCCTTCTCCCATTCTGCTGTCCTAGCTCCTGACCCACTATCAGCCACTCCTCCTTTCATCTTGGTACCTCTACCCCTCTTTCTCCTAGGGTATTCACACTCCACTATTATTTATATTTGCAACCATCCCTGGGCTCCAGGCTCAAATACGTCTTGCTTCCTTTGCACATGGTGCCCTGAGACAAACTGGTTGTTGCCAAAATATAGCAAATATAGGCAAAGTTCCCAGTGCCTGTATCCATGACATGAGGCAACACTGTGCCTTAGAGTCCCTTCACGATGTCCTTCACACGTATATTGGGGTTTAGCTGCCTAGAAAGACAGCAGTGAGCCAGTGCCAATGGAAACCAGGTTCTAGCAAGAGAAAGCACATTCTTGTAAAGGATGATGTAAGGCTGCTTATTTAGAGGATTATTATCAGACCTGTCTGTAACGAGGAAACCCAAGCAACAAACTAGCAAAAAGCAAGGTGCAAAACTAAGGAGCTCCAGCTCTACTTTTCCTTGCTCTGATCACTAAGATGACATAATCTCAGTTGATTGTGTAAAATGTCATTGAGCATGAGGGGTGAGCCCTTTCTCCCTTTACTGATTGCTCCTTTGCCCCGACATTAATGCAGTTCATGCTGTCAAGCCATGACTTAACTCTGAGCCAGCTCAAAGCACAACCACAGTAGAACCAAAATGAATTTCAGTGCTTGAAGAAGAGAGGTAAAATCCCTTTCCTGTCCTTGTCCATGGTGTGGAGAGGCAGCTTTGCACAGCAGCAGAGCCATTTATGTTGGGAGAGAAAGGGGAGAGAGGAGTAAGATGAGGAGGAAGGGCCTGTGCTTTTTTCTGCAGGAGGGATCACTGGCCAGGGCTGGGAAGGGCAGCTGGGAGCTTGCAGGGGGATGCATAGGTAATTTTTATTTTTTCCCCACTAAATAACCCTACCTAGCACACCCTTCCCCACTCTAGCTTATTGAGTTGCCTCTCACTAGTGCTAAACTGCCTTTCTTCACAAGATATCCTTCTCTGTACAACAAGCAGCACTCAGTCTTTCAGCTTCCCAATTTTGCCACATGAAGAACACCTGGAATGGCCTAGGGGAAGGAGATGGGCTGCAAGGAAACCTTGGCCAACTGGACTTTGATTAAAATTTGTCTTAAATAATAAAATAAATACTAGTTAGTTATGGTGAGAGTGTGTGGAAAGCCATGGCCAGAGAGAAGCCCCAGAGGGAGTGCTTGGAGCCTTAGTGGATCAGTCCATATCATTCAACATAAACACCTCACTACATGTTGTAGCCATGCCTTACTTTTAGTATCAGCAGATTGCCAGCTCAGATTATTGAGGTTAGACCCCTGGACTAGGAAGTGAGGGAGCAGATGCTTAATTTGCTGGGCTGATATACAGGAAAATGAAGAGACTTACCTGAATTAGATAGATTGCAGCTTTTTGCTGTACACAGGTAAAGATCAAGATGTGATATATTTTAAAGTAGTCTATTTTAGGGTCAACAGTTAGCTGTGTGGTATCTTTGAACCTTCCATATGCCATTATGCAATATACATAGCAACCTTCAAGAAGCCTTAGCTTTATGTCCTTTTCAAGGCTTGAAGTTTTTTCCCTAGTTTGTTTGCTTTGCTTTGTTTTTGGAGTGAGTGAAGGGAAAGAAAGGAATCAAATGTTAGTAAGATCATGTGGAAATAAAGAAATGTGTAGTAGTGAGGGTTGCCTGTGGCAGAAAGGCTCCCTGAAAGGGCAAGCTGTTACAGCATTTCAGTAACTTCCCTGTTCCGTGAGGTTGTTAAATAACCAAATCCTTCAGCTGGAATTGCTCTGTCCTCACTCTTGTCTCTACCATTCTACAAATAAATGTAACCTTTGTGGTAGTAAGTTGTTGAAGTTTCTTATTTGACACAGCTGGAGCTTGATGCAGTTACTAGTAACAAATACTGAAGGATAAGCAGAAGCTAAGCTGGAGAGAAGCCAAGTGAAGTTCCTTAGTTTATCCCAGAATAAAGCAAAGGCTCTTGTGAGATAGCTGTCAGAGGTTCAGAATTAGATATATCCTTCCAGTGAGATGAACACAATTGTTTCATAGATTTCCCCTGGCTTTAAAAGGAGTGACAGCAGCATCGAGGACACACAGTCAGTAAGAACAGTCCCATTATCCCATCATAGCTCTCTAGGGCAACAGGCACATTTATTATTCCATTTCCACCTGCACCAGCACCCTCATACTTCATCATTCTCCCTTGTTTCTAGAGGCATTATGGGTCACCTATGGAAGCACACAGCTCAAACAAGGTTTTATCTCTCTGGATATCTTTTCTGCTTTGCCTTCCTAGTTTTAGATGTCCAGAAACTTAAAGCTGCATTAACACATAACAAGGCTTAGGCAATTTGCTTGAATTATTCATACAAAATACTGTCTAATTCCTTCTTGAATTGATTTAATTTATTCCTCCCCATGCTAAATGTAGAAAAAATACATATGTTCTACAACCACTGTTATTAAGTAGCTCAGGCTATTCCCTCTGATTGTGATTGCCTGAATATCACCTTTTTCCTTGGGAATTTGTAATAAGTTACACACATTTGACCTTAGTCTTCGTTGTTCTGCCTTAACCAAAGGACAAAAAGCTACATGTAGAGATAATGGCCTTATTCCCTGTTGTTTTAAGCACATGTGTGAATCCACTCCCTGGAAGCATGCTCCCAATTTGTGAGCAATCTGTTCATCCAATCTTTCAAGCACAGTACTTTTCTTCCAATGCCAAAATCTGAAATAACAGAATTGTCTCCTCTGCCTCTTTTCTTAGTCTTTTGTGCATGTAGCCACCTATGCAATTATTTGTTAATAAAATCTGCTTTCCAGATAATGCATTGTTTCTCCTTACCTACAAATGGACTGGAATTTCCTTCATTCCTGTCACATGGAGTGTGACTGAAATATATACATGGACAAGTTTTAATGGTCTTTTTCATGTCAAAGCTGTAAGTGATCAACCTCACTTACTGCAGCAATTGGAAAATTTATGAGACTGTTATGCCAGATTTTTAATTTCTTTACCAGATGATCCCTAATAGCTTACAGGTCATCAAAACACTAGCAATCACTTCATTAGTCATAAAAAACTTGCCTTCCTGAAGTGCTTACCATTATGTACCTGAGACCAGGACAGAGAACTGTGGCATAGAAACAGAAATGAAGGAAATCTGAGAGGTGAAGCCAGATTTGTTGCATGACTAAATACATACTAAATAATAACTGAATACCTGCTGAAAATGAAAGCAGTTAACCTGAACAAGAAATGTTTACCTTATTCCTTTTCTTCCTTTTTTTGTTTCCTTTTTCAAGGCAACAATTTATTCATATTAGACACAAGTATGCAGGTAAAGCAACTAAAAAAAATGATGGAACCATTGAAAATACATGTTGACATTTATGAATCCATGTAAGTAAAAGTACCAGGATGCTGAAGCAAATATAGGTAACTGAGATAATAGTTACAGGCAGTTACCATGAGTATATTTTGATATATTTATATTTAACTAGTATATATCTAGCAAAAAGTTACATCACTTATAAAATAATCAGGCAAAGTAGCTATAAGCAGCAGGTAAGGTCAGTAAGTCTTCTCTAGTAATGTTGAATGTGTAAACATATGTGGTGATCAGCTTAATATTGCCATACTCACATACACCTGCCAACAACTAACTTAAGATTTGTGGGTGTTTATTACATGAATTCAGCAGAAATGTTTGCTTGATGCTCTTTTGTTTTCATAGATAAACTGGCTTGCTTTCTTAGGGTATTTTAGGGTTTTTTTTCCTCTACAGCTTGAAAATTTCCCATAAAGTGTTTCAAATGGGTTTCATTTGGCTGCTATGGGTACAAAAAAATGCTTAAGTGCCTCTCAGGTATTTTTTATGTTCTTCAAGGAAGAAAGTCAGAGGAAGGAGTTAAAAAGCAGAAGTGCCATAAGCAGAAGTAGATTTTTACACTCCTTCTACTGGAACGCAGTATCATCCCAGTGGAAGTCATTAGACATTTTTCCTCCATGTATAATGAAGGACTGCAGTGACTCATTCCTGAGTTGTAAATGATTTTTAAAACCTTTCAGAGCCATGGTCAGGGACATCATAAAACCCAATGGTTCAGGATATTATTCCAACCTGTAATTCCTTAGCAAGGAAATTATACAGGTCAACTGCTGAGTAAACCCTGTTTATGATCATTGAACTTCAGGTCAAGTGTATTGCTAGGAAATTAATTTTCACTGGAAAGTTAAGTGCTGATGGACAAAAATCAAAAGCATTTATGACCAATTATACCTGTGTAAAGCTAAACATGTCTTTTTTGTTGTTGCTGTTTTAAAATATTGGTGACCAGAAATCATCAGAGACAAACCAACAAAATCATTTCCACAGGTTTCTTGTCAAAATACCTTCTATCTTTCTTTTTCTCTCATCTCTGTGGAATGGAAAAGGACACTATGTCACTCCTTCTCACATAATTACATTACCACATTATTGCCTTGCTAGAAATGGGAAATCTTATTTGAAGGCTGTTGTCAAATATTGTTATATTGTTCTTTCCAACCTGTTCTCACTTAGCCTCTATTTTTCAAAGTAACTCTTTCTTCTAATGTGATTTTATCCCTTTTTTTTCCACTACCTGGCCTAATAATGGCTTGTTAACCCAGAGAACAGTGGTCAGAAGACTGCATGTCAGTAGAAGCATGG
>NW_008688586.1:74185-79922 GCF_000695815.1 Acanthisitta chloris | reverse complement strand
GGTGTATCTCACCAGTGGTCTGAAAGGAAGATAGCACTTCTGATAATCAGGTGTCTGGTCAGGCTGGAAGTGATGCAGAGGTGTCACAGGACAATGATATTTTTATTCCTTTCTGTGACTCTTGGGAAGTTCCTTCAGTGCTGTGTGCCTCAGTTTTTGCATCTCTAGCAAGAACATGATTATTCATCTCACAGGACCAGTAGAACTTTGTTCATCGATAGCTGTAAAGCACTCTGGGCTTCCCAGACAGAAAACACACATATTTTAGAAGATTAAATTTAATACTTATAGAATCCTTTAGAGGTTTTAAACCCTCTGTTCCATCCATTCAGAGCATCTACTGCAGCGTACACAAAACATCCCCAAAAACATCACTCAGCCTTTTCATGAAAACCATGAGTTCAAGCACCTTTGTTCAATACTGTGTTCAGAAAATATTCAGAGTGAAATCCTATTCCTGCCGAAGTGAGTGGCTAGGGTTTTGTTTCTAATTTAGCTTTAGAGTCTCCAGACAATAAAATGCTGCTAATGTCCTTTGAGATCATATTCCAATGGCTTATTGCCTTCATGACTAAAAATCTTCAGTTTGGAGATGGCATTTCCCAAAGGAGTCTGTCCATCCTTAGATTTGTTTTGGGCCATCTCTACTGCCTTGTAATTGAATATTAAAAATATTCAGAAATACTTTTAATAATATCTTGTGGCTGCTGGTCTTTTCAAAAACAATAACATAACTATTTTCTAATAATCTGAAAGCATATTGCCTTTCCAAACATCTCAATTTATACACAGGAAAGAGCTCAAAGTGATGGAAAAAAAAGACTGTTCTCATTTGGAGAACTATTAAAGTGTTTTTCAAAGACTGATACTGACGAAAGCAGAGGCAATGGAAAAATGGAAAAAGAGTTTATTAGGGGATATATATCCCTTCTGTGCAATATAATTCTTGAGTAGAGGAAAGTACATAGCAAGTGTCTCACTCTTATTAAAAGAAAATGAAGTCTGGATGCATGCTTTCACTTCCAATGAGATAACACTGATTATTAGGCCAACAAGCACTACAAGAATATAATTTTTCCCCTTCCATACAACTGGATTGCAATTTCAGCTACAGGGGTGTGGAGATGAGAGAAGGAAAAAATCTTACAACAGTTCAGACATTATCACATTAATCTCCTCAAATGGTCCTGGATTTTAGTGACAACAGGTGATTGATGTTACAGGGTTTTAGTTAAATGCCTGGGTTATTATGCTGTGAGAATTCTAGTGCCATAGCTGCATTGTTGTGGTAAGCAGAGCTTCAGTGAATTTCTTTCCCCATTAACAAGTTGAGCTAGACCAATCTATATCTCCATGCAGTAGAAGTGAGCTCACAATAATAATGTGTCACTAAAATCTGTTTTAAACCATAGAAATTTTAGCCCACTCAGCCTGAGGGCTAGATCAGATCTTTAAGGGATGTTGCTTCCTTTTATTGCTCTGTTGCATCTGTGGCGTATGAGCCACATCTTCCCATCTGTTCACAGTTGGATGGAGGAGTCAACTTCTGCTCCTTAGAGAAATGGAAAAGGAATGAAAACTGGTAGTATTTGCGTTGCTCAGGGTGGAGACTGCCTAGAGTAAATTCCTTGTTAATTATACAGCCTACAAAAGGGACACTAAGAAATGAGGCTAGCAGCTAGCGAGAAAAGGTCAAAAGGTCCTGCAGCTTGACTCCCTTTCAGAGGAACCAAATACAGGATAGGCAGCTCATACTCTCGAGGAGAAGGAAGTTCATGGCAATGTAGAAAGGAGGTCACTCATGGCTCCAAGAGATAATCTCAACAGGAGACCTCATCCATTCTCTCCTCTCTGCCTGCATCCCTGAGGTGTTCTCAGGCCAAACTCTCAAAGTCATGTTTTATAACTCAGTACAACTGTTGAAGTTGGTATGGCTTCATGTTTAATGATTTCCATTTAGTGGAAGTCAGGAAATGTTAAATGTCTGATTACGATGGTGTGTACCCATGTCTATTAAGCAATGAAAGTCACATGGACAATTTAGTTAAGCAAATGCTAAAACATGCTGGATCCAGATGGATTTTACTGCTGTATTTTAAATCATTCAACAGAAAATGCAGTTCTCCTGTCTAAATGCATGTCTTAGCCCCTTTGAATCCAGCAATAGGGCTCAAGAAAGTTTTGCTGATGCTGTGATTTCAAAGGTGAGCATGACTCTACCTCCTGCCCCAATTATCAGCCAGTTTCTTTAATAATGCAAAATCCTTGCTAAAATCCTGGCCTTAGAGAGTAATAAAATGATCCTTTATAGCCTTTCCAAGTCAGGCCGATTAAACACAGATTTGGCACAGACAACCTGAGAAACTTCAGTAACGTTATTCATTTAGCTAACAGAGTTACCTCCCCTGCTGACGCACTCCCAATTAAAGCCAAGAAAGGCATCTGATCCGGCGGAAGGGGACCGCTTGTTCCGTGCTCTCTGCTACCTTGGAGTCAGTCCCAATTTAATGATAACATCACCGTGTTTTTCTTGAGAATTTTAATTATCTTATGGAATTGGGTAGCATTCTGTCCAGCTCACAAGCCTTCCTGAGGCCCTGGATGACAGGAGGTGTTTTGGAGGAAGGCATTCACTAGCTCCACCGCAAACACTTGAAGAAAGACTTCTTCAGTATGGCAGTGGGTGGTTAGTTCATACCCTGCAGCAGGAAGATACCTGAGCTGAAGTATTTCATAATTACAACTGACAGTCTTACTTGTATCAGCACATCAGCTTTTCTAGACCTAGGCTCTGCTGCAACTGAGCAGCACCAGCTTAGCTTAACTCTGCCTGCACTCAGGTTAAACTGATGCAACTGTACACAAGACGACAGATTTAAAATTAGTGTTTTGTTACGCTAGTGTTTATGAATGCCAGCTGAGTCACTGCAAGCTGAATTTAAACCAGTTTACTGAGTTCATACCTAAAATTAGCAGAGTTTAGCTGAACCAGTTTGAAACTTAGCTGTGGGGGTGGCACTGCTGAGCAAATCATGCTGTGAGGCTGCCAGGTAGGAGGGCCATGCTGGAGGAGAAGGGATACCTCTGGCCACAGCCCAGCTGCACATTGCCTCTGACATGTCCCCAGGGGTAGACATGGCACAGGTGATGGCTGTGCCTGCCCCTGGGGAGGGGTTGTGGGAGGAGTTCTGATCCCAGGGGGAAATAGAGTCATAGAAACATTCAGGTTGGAGAAGACCTTTATGGTCATTGAGTCCAACCATTAACCCAGCACTGTCAAGTCCACCAATAAACCATGCCCCTAAGTGTCACATCTACAGGTCTTTTAAATACCTCTAGAGGTGGTGACTCTTACTGGAGTCCCACCTGTCAGCACCAGCTGAGAATATGACCCAAAGCAGAGCCCAGATGTTATTCCCTCTGCTCAAAGAACAACATAAGATCAAGAGATAAAAGCTGGACCTCTTGGGCTATTTCAGACAGATTTCCAAACAAACCTTAGTGACTCTGCTTTCAGGATCCAGCCCACATTGGAGAATGGAGAGAGGTTATCTAACCGTAAAAAATTTTCCCATTTTCAGAATATAAGATCATACAAAGTGATGCCATTTAGAATGAGGTCTGGTTGTTTAATGTTCTATTGATGCTGAACTGGAGGCTTCATATAAGGTCTCAGAAGTCGAGAGGACCCTCAGACCTGCAAGGAGGATGAGTGCCCCATGGCAGGTGGGGACAGAAAGCTATGCCTGGGAAGGCCATCCCAGATCCATGGCAGTATCCAGAGGAAGCAGTGAGGCATGTCAGAAGGAGACACATCCTCCTGCAGGGAAATAGGCCCCTGTCTCCCAGCTCAGTCCACTGATGGGGGCTTGGACAGGCCCTTGGATCATAGACACCTCTACCACAGCCAAAGATGTCCTGGTGCTTTTCTTCCAGATCCTGCCACTGAGGAGAAGGGACTTTAGCTGGTTGCTTGGCTGTTGTCAGTGACAGATTTGGCACTCACTTAAAGAACTGAGGGTGGCTTTGTGGGCACCTGACAACCACCTGCCAGTACCTAAAAGGAGGAGATGGCACCAGGCTCCTCACAGCCGTGCAAAGTGGTAGGGCAAGGGACAACAGGCACAAGTTGAAATGAGAGTTTCTGCTGGGTATAAGCAGAAACTGCCTTCCCCATGGGGGAGACATTGGAGCAAGTCACCTTGAACATCTGTGCCATCTCCATCCTCAGAGGGTTTAAAGTCCCAGCTGGTCCAAGCCATGAGCAGCCTGGTCTGACCGCAGAGCTGACCCTGCTTTGGGCTAGAAGGAGGACTGGAAACCTCCTGAGATACCTACCTCCCAGCCTGAATTACCCCATCATCCTATGGTAATCAATAAGTGTTTTTAAACCAAGACAACTTTGCACATACAGCATGTTATACTCAGTCCTTAGCCTCAATAAGGTCTCGTGGGAGCAAATTATATGGATTAATCAGCTAACCATCATTTCAGTCAGCTTTATTTTCACCCTGACTTTGATTTAAGGAAACAAGACAGTTTCATTTTTGCAATCCCATGCACTTCATGCAAACTTTCCAACATGCATGCTTAAGTAAGTAATCTCTTTCTAAAATTGCTGAGCTCTCATCAACTGTCTCTTGAAGGAAAATTATTGCCAACTGAGCACTTTGGGAAACTTGATCCTTTGTTTACCCACCTACACAAGACTTTTGGACCCTAATTTTTGGCACATCTTCTTCAGTGTCTCAACCTCAGTAGTTTGGATCTGTTCTGAAAAGGCAAGTTCTTTCCTTACAAGAAAGGTGCATTATTATAACAGAAGCATAGAATATCCTGAGTTGGAAGGGACCCACGAGGATCATGAGGTCCAACTTCTGGCCCTGTGCAGTACAACCCCCAGAATAACACCATGTGTCTGAAGGCATTGTCAAAATGCTTTTTGAACTCTGACAGGCTTGGTGTTGTGACCACTTCCCTGCAGAGCCTGTTTCAGTGCCCAACCATTATACCAGTGTTAAAGAGAGTAGCTGCCCATTGAAAGTGAGTGAAAATCCTTGCCTCCAAGTACAACCACCCATCTGTTAGCCATAGATCTCATTAGCAGAAGAGCCAAGATCCACCATCCTTATCTAATCAGGTATAAGTCTTGCTAATATATAAGGGAAAATATCTAAAATATAAGCCTGTTTATCTAAATATATATATCTAATATAACCATGTTTATCTAAAATATTGAATTTTCTGTGTACTCTATTTTTAGACATATCCAATCTGTAAAAGAAAAGATATTTTTCTTTTCCAACTTTTATTTATGTGTCTGTTTTCTTCTCTTTTTTGCAGTAAATTAGTCACTAATTTAATCATCTTTAAGATCCATATGCTCGCCCACACCATCTTTCATATGAGTACAATGAGATAAAGATTCTTATTTGCTGAACTGGGGTATAATTAAACATTCTGAATTTCAATTATACCCCAGTTGATTACTGTGAGAGATCACATGGTCTCCCAGAGTTCAGGGAGATAATTTTTTCATTTTAAATGTTTCAGAGTTTTCTACACTCATCTTTTAATTTAATTTCCAATCTTTGATAACAGGGTTTACTTACATAAAACCAGTAATACACTCCACTGAAATGATTTCTTTGTTTTGGTTTATTTTTTTTCCCTCCTATGGCCATATTGGCAAGTTTCACAGCTGAGCAGTATGACAAATACCATATGTTCACCTTCA